>NC_069106.1:6911412-7194389 GCF_947172395.1 Bicyclus anynana | reverse complement strand
GGTATACAAATCATGCCCACTTGGAATGGTGGCAAGAATACTGGCTGCATTTCCGCGCTGGACAGCTAGGTTAATTAACCCTTTGCGCAAAAGTTGAGCCAACCCTTCTGTCACCAGAAATAATTAAATTAAAATAAATGAAAACTTTGAATTAACAGTATATTTAATTAAAATTTATAAAAAATAAAATAATTAGGTAAGTATAAAAAATTTTCTAGAAACAACTGAAAATTTACATCATATCAGCCTATTGCTTTATTTACACAGATATCTAATACAGGGTTCCAGTCACAATCCTCCGAAAAAAGCAGTATGAACAATGTTTGCCTCTACCTCTACAATCGCTATCAGAATTTATTGATAATTTCAGTTTATAGGAGTAGTTCCTTGTTGTGCAATAAAAGCTTGTTTTTAAATAATTAAATTTATTATAATTAAAATAAAACCTACAGTTAATAAGCATGAATATTTATAAACCTAATATAAATACCAGTGGCTTGTAATATATTATATAGTTTTACATTGAGGTTAGATTAAAACCATTTTATTTTAACCATCGATTTTAACTTTATCTTATATCGTTTACGAGAGTGAACATTCTTACCAGAGGTACAAGTATGCCAGTGAATGCTTATGTGTAAATAATATTGATAATAACTAAATTGATGTATAGTTTAGGTTCAGAAAACATTATTTTATTGCGTAGCTATAAATATGAATTACAGAGTTATCGAGGTGTATAGACTAGTTCACCGTTTCGTTATTTTAGTTGATCGTCGCTAGGGTTGTCACCTTCGTGATATTTAATTTGCTGGTCAAAAATGTACCTCAATCGGTGTAACAGCTGTTGCCATCATTATAAAAAAAATAAGATCTCATAAGGAGGTGGAAGATGTGGGAATTTCAATTACAAACTCGACAAGTTAATGACATTTTATATATACATATCTTAAATTATACATTTTTTAATGAATATAATAGATTTTATTTCACACGTTAATAGATTACATACAATAAAATGAATTTATTACATTTGCACCTAATAGTATTTTTTTAAATTCCTATTTGAGATTTTATCATAATATAAATAATAAAAAATAAAGGATTTAATTGACAACCCTAGCCAACATCTGTCTTATAATTAGTATATTTAATTAAATTAAACGTCCTCCGCACACAACATCTGCAGTCTATTAGCATCCAACACAATGTGTACTTAAAGAAAATAAATTAGGCAATTCAAGAAAGACTGGCTGGACATAAACACAACGCAAGCCCAAAGCACGTCCAACGGATCAGTGTGGATTTACCTTTATACTTGAAACTGTACTCAAACTATTATGTTACGAATATGATTGGAAGTAAAAAATCCGAAATATTTTCTTTTCAAATGCCTGTAAGTTCTCAATTAAACTTCAAAAATCTTATAAGTTTTACATTATAAGATTTATTATCTGTCATATTGGTACGTTCATGTACCTACCAGAAGTATGCATAAAACCATTCGAGATTTTATTCAAAATTCGGACGCAAAATTCCAGCGCAAAGGCACATCAATACACAGTACACTTTAATTCTTAAAATTGTATTAAATATGATTGTATGTTGAAAATCGAAGTTTTCTTGTCAACCGTCTGGTACCTAATCATTAAAGCTGAAAAATTTCTCTTTATTTCTCTATTATCTAATTCTCCTACCCATATCTGTTCTATTAGGTAACTATTTACCCATGATTTCAAATGCATATTATTTTACCAGAAAAGAAACTAATCTTAATACATAACCGATTAAGGCTCCACCAATCAAACTTCCTAGCTATCTACCAATAATATATATTCAATTGGTAAATAAAACCAATGGTAGGAAACAATTATATTTCTGCAGCGACGATAAGTCCATACAAGCCGTTTTCTGCCGGGTTACCCTATAAAAATTCATACATATTCATTATTGTAATAAATATTGTATGAAAATATGAGAAACCATCATCATCATCATCATATAAGCCGATGGACGTCCACTGCAGGACATAGACCTTTTGTAAGGACTTCCAAACATCACGATACTGAGCCGCCTGCATCCAGCGAATCCCTGCGACTCGCTTGATGTCGTCTGTCCACCTGGTAGGGGGTCGGCCAACACTGCGCTTACTAGTGCGAGGTCGCCATTCCAGCACTTTGGGACCCCAACGTCCATCGGCTTTTCGAACTATGTGCCCCGCCCATTTCAGCTTCGCAACTCGTTGAGCTATGTCGGTGAGAAACCATATCACGCGGTATTTCCTTCTCTTTGTCCTTCGACCATATTCCTTCGCAACTGTAATACAGGGAAATAGATACCCAAGCGGCGACATTGTGACTGTACCGAAATAGCGCCATTACATAACATAACTCAGACCAATTAAAAAAGGACTAGTATCGCACCCAAATTCAAGAACAAAATTGTCTGTCATTTTCTGAGGAAAACGAGCTTAGATTTGGCATATATAAACTAAACTAGAATTTTTGCCCGTTTTTTACACAATTTACCTACAAAAAAAAAGTATTTTTACGGAGCCCTATAACTGACGAATACAATTACAACAATAAAACATCGATTCTATAGCGACATTTTTTATTTTTGCATTAGATCGTTGACAGAAAAGTAACGTCTAACGAGGCAGGTCCATACAATAATGCGTCTGAGTAACATAATGATAAACTGATACGTTAACTGCTCAGTCACGCACGCACAAGACAATTGCACAAACATACAACATCGCGAGTCACGAAATTGTTACTTTTATTAGCGATTTTTTGAATAATTGGCCATAAATCAACACGCGCACTTAATAACTTGTAAAAACAATAACATTATTATTTGCATATGGCAAACGCAAATTTAAAAATCCAATTAATATAATTATTTCAGTCATAATCATTTCAGTCAATAGACGTTCACAGCTCCAGGTTATTTCACTATCTTTGACGTATAGTTGACATATACGAAATTGAGATTTTAAATAACATACATTATCCGGTGCCTACTGGTGGATATCATACAGTAGGTAGATGAAATTTCTCAATTGGTTTGATGTTTAGTTTATAATAAATACCATAATTGAAGGTAGTTAAAGTCAAATTATTGCAATTATTATGCACATCTGAATTTACGGAATCTCAAGCAAAAGCAAGGCCTCATTAGCTAACGGCCCTTGGTATTTTGCCAGTCCTGTCACTCTATAGTCAGTGACCGTGGGCCCGCTTCACACACCTGGCTACGCTACTGTGTTTTTAGAAGTCTTTTCAATTCCTACGTTCATACATTTGTATACTTATTAATAGTGAAACATTGTTACTTAATACATAAGAACATCTTTGTATAACTAAATGTAATATTTCTTGCGAATAAAAGATTCTGGTTCTGATTCTGATAAAGACTAAAATAGTGGCCAGTTGGACGTATACTATTCTGTAATGATGTTTTGTATAATTCGCAAGTGCAAGTTTCGAATTCTCCTCTATTTTTCTTTTACTATACCTAGTATCGTGATAGAGGTGGATTGGAAACTCGCACTAGCGAGTTATAAAACATCATTAAAGAACAGCGCTTCTGAACGTAGGAATTGGAAAGAATTTCCAAAAACACAGGGGCGTAGCCAGGCGTGGGTGAAGCGGGCCCACGGTTAGTGATGGAACTACAGGGCGACAGGACTGGCAAAATACAAAGTGCCCCTAGCTTATGTTTCCGTGAATTCAGAAGTACATAGTATTTGCAAAAATAATGTAACAATATCTATTAAAATAAAATTAAGGTACCCATTGCATAGCCAAATTCTGAACATTTTTTTTATCATTTTTTATTAAATTTATAGTAAATATCTGCGTACTTTGGAATTATTATATTATAACAACTGTTTTCTAGGATTTTATAACGAATTTTAATATAAAGATCGTTGTGAAGATCTATAATAAGTTGAACATTCACCATTGAACACAACGTATGTAATCAATATGTATACACGATACAATGTTCTGCGGTTGGTCTTCCTAAATAAATAAATAAATAAATAAAAACTGTTGTTGTATGTTTTATTTGTCTAAGTGTAGACCATGTTTGTCATCTCGTTCCTATTTGATTACTTAACGATGTAACTTGTAGGCTATGCCATTATTGATATATAGTGTGACAACACGAACTTTTCTGACTCGTGGCGGTAGCATGCAACGAGATAATCTCGTGTAGAGAAATGGACAAATTTCAACTAAACGCAACCGGAAATACCGTTTTATCTTTCATTGCGTTAAGAAGAAAGAGGACTGGTACAACTCGGCTGCCATACGACGATATTTTGTCAATTTCTCTTCACTTGATCGCATGTTAGCACCACAGGTGACCAAAAGTGGAACTAGAGGTCGCCATTTTGCAAAACATTTATACTAGAGTGCGCGCAAGATAAGTCTGCGCGCGACTGGTGGCGCTTTTGATGCCAGCTAAACCGCGATCTCTTTTACCTGCCTAGAGAAATATAGAGATAGAATACAGGTTAACACGCGCAAACTTAGCATGTGCGCACTTTAAAGCGCGACAACAACTGCTGTAGCCATGTGGCACGAAGATTCTCTTTCTACAATCGCAAACGATAATTAAAAAAAATATGGGAGTGAAATTTGCTATCGACAAATCACGTGATCAAGATATCGATCGGATCTGTCATGTCCATGTTTAGTTGAAGCGTTAGCGTTTGTAGAAAGAGAATCGACGTGGCCCATGGCTACAGGCCCAGATAAGTTTGTGGCACTATACACCTACATTAATTTTACTACATAAAATATGCTCTTATTCAAAAATCTGAGCGATAATGGGCAAATAATGGAATAAGTCAAGTCTTAGATGGAAACCTATAGACAAGGTTTATTTTTTTTTTCAATGTCAAAGACAATTACTTATTAAATAAAAATATGTAATTAAATTATTTAAATTTAATAAAGATTTGGTTTCTATAAACTACACGAACTATGTACGTCGATAAAAATATAAATCTTGTCTAATTTGTACCTAAATAAATATTCTTATAAAGAAATGAAAAAATCATTGTTATTCTGCATTTAGAATCAGCATATTTAAAAAAAGAATAGTAGGTATTTTTATTGTTTTATTTAAATTTAGTAAGAAATATGTAAAATTAGTTGTACATGTTGTATAGTTTATAGTAAAAATACTTTTATTCTTTTTTTAATCATCTATAGGTTTCTTTGTCTATGGCAATAACCAGATGTAGTATAAAAAATCAAACGGTGGCGCTCTGGGGAGCGGATGCCAACTATGTATATAATAAATTGTAAATAAATAAATAAATAATAAATCTATGTGTTCTAAAAGACTTTGTGTTTCTTTATCAGTCCTGAAAGTAAAGCCTCGAGTACACTGATTAGTTTAAGGTTCCTCTTGCATTATAGTATTGTTAATGATCACTAAAACGAGGGTTCAGTGGACTTCCAATATTAATTTACTCTTTGGTGTACTAATTACTAATAATACGAGTTTTTATTTTAATAGCCTTTGAACCATAGACTTAATAAAAAGTCCAGACTCCTGAACTAAAAATTGATGCACCCCAATTCTGCCAGAGGTGAAGTTTGTGGTATTGTATGGGATAATCAATGGATCTACTAAACCGATTTTGAAAATTCTTATACCACCAAAAAGTCACCTTATGAGTGTCGTGTGTTGTGAGTGTCATAGGCTATTGTTTAGCTCACGAGAACGAGAACTACGCGGGTGAAAACGCGGGGCGTCGACTAGTTTACTTATTTTTAATAAATCTGACAATGATTCGTTAATTATTAACATGATTTGATTAGTTAAGTCAAGTTAGCGTCAAATCCTTATTGAGACTGTCGCCTGACAGCAAGACACAGATAATCCAATAGATTTTATCTCAAAGGGAATTATCTACTGCTTAGCTGCAAAAAGTAATTTAACTAGTTTTCTTTGAAAATTGGCCTCATGAGATCTCTTTAATTGTCCAAACTTATGGCCAATTTTCAGCATTGTATCATTTGTATAATTTGGACCCGAGTTTGCATGGAGACTGGGTTTCTCCTTCCATAGGTACCTACCGCCATGTAATGGCGTTAGTGTGTTGCTACCAGGTTATTGCCCTGTATCCAACTGGCACGTCGATTCTCTGTCTACGAAAACGCTTCGAAAACTAGAAAAAGGTATGGGAATGACATTTGCTATCGACAGGTCACGTGATCAAGATCTGTCTTTCCCATACATTTTTCTAGTTTTCGGAGCTTTAGCGATCGTAGAAAGAGAACCGACGTGCCACTTGGCTACAGGGGCTGGCCTTACGTCGCTAACTGAAAATAAAGCTATTGCTGGGTTCGATTCCCAGTTTGTATCAGTTTAGGATTTTATAATTTTTTAATTGGCTTAGGTCTGGTCTGGTGAAAGGTATTGGTCGTAGCTACCACCCTATCGGAAAAGATGTACCCTAAGCAATTTAGCGTTCCTGTACGATGTCGCATAGAAACCGTCAGAAGTATGGTTAAAATAAACTTGTAACTTCTTCCCAGTAATTCCGCTTCCATCTTCTGTCTGTCTGTTACATTTTGACGGCTGAACTGATTTGGATGGGTATAGAGACAAATTGGACTTTAGAGCCGAACACAGGTTTACTTTTTATCCCGAAGAAAACATGCTTCCTACGGGATTTAAAAAGAACCAAATGTAGGCTATTCACATTATTTATTTATAATATTATTAATATCCCATTATAAATATTTATTTCATTAAATATATTTATTTTAATTTATTTAATACATTCATTCACACTTACATACACACTTACATTACATACAATCATAATTTCACACTCACAAATTAATATATACACTTTTCACATATTAAAATTAATTCACGCGCATACTCGGGTGAAACCCGTAGTATGCGGCGCGGCGGCCGCCTTACGTCACGCGCTCCGCGCTCGGTCAGTCGACATTCGATGCCTACCCTACCATTCGCTCTCGGTGCGTTCGACTAACACGTTTGACTTGCGCATAACCTTTGTGATCGTATTGTATTGTTTATTCCTCTCATTGTGTATGTTAACGAACAGTAATTAAAGACATTCTAAATACTATCGTCGTGTTAATATATCCCATCACTGCTAACCACAACAAAGCCTAAACTGGTGACCCCAAAGAAAAATCAAAATGAGCAGTGAAAGTGACACAACCGGATCGCAGGCGAACACACTGTCGCGGCCGAAGACGAAAAAGGTGTCGGGCAGTTTCTTGAGGACGATTCGACACTGTCGCCAGCCCACCGACATCCAGCCCAGTGACGCGACATTAAAGAGGACATTAGACGCCATGTCAAAATTCGACGAACGCCTGAACGACATCGCAGCGCCAGCTCAACAGGTGAATGCTGTGACATCATCATCCGACTTCGAAATATTAAAACAACAACTGGCCAAACTCTCAAAGCTGGTCAGTATGTTAACCGCCCGCGAAGACGAGCAGACATTTTCGAGCGAACGCAACACACGCAACCACAGGAGGAGCTGCAGCCAGTCACAACCCACACGATCAGCTACAAACGACAGTCGCTTCACGAATTGCTGGTACCACCACAAGTTCGGATCAATCGCCAACAAGTGTGTACCACCTTGTAAATTCAAAACATCGACGAAAAACGGCCGGCGGCCAGCAGTGACGACAGCCGACGATCAGCGGACAAAAACGGGTCGTTTATTTATTACGGACCAAGACACAAAAGTGCAATACTTAGTGGACACCGGTAGTGATATTTGTGTATACCCAGTGAGCGCACTACGCGAACGACGTAATAAAACTTCATTTTCGTTGTGTGCGGCGAACGGTTCGGCTATCGATACCTACGGTTACATACAATTAACATTAAACATAGGTCTACGCCGCGACTTTCCGTGGCGCTTTGTAATAGCGGACGTCACGAAACCTATAATCGGTGTAGATTTTCTGTCTCACTACCGACTCATTGTAGACATTAGTAACCGTAAACTTATCGATAGCCTAACCAATATAAGTAATACAGCTAGTGTTGCGTCACCCAACTTACTTGTAACGAGCGTTAAGGTATCGACTGGTGGCAATAGTAAATATCATAGTATATTATCTGAATTTCCAGATATCACCCGCCCCGCCGGTACACCAGGTACAGTAAAACACAGTACACAACACCACATTCGTACTACACCAGGCCCCCCAGTGTCGTGTTCACCCCGAAGGCTGGCACCAGATAAATTAAAAATAGCCAGACAAGAGTTTGACGCGATGCTGGCGAACGGTACCGCTCGTCCATCTGACAGTCCGTGGTCATCACCTCTCCATCTAGCGACTAAAAAAGATAACGGCTGGCGTCCTTGTGGAGATTATAGGCTACTCAACGCAAGGACAATTCCAGATAAATATCCGATTCGTCACATACACGATTTTTCACATAGTCTGTCTGGTTGTAAATACTTTTCTGTTATAGATTTGGTCAAGGCTTACAACCAGATCCCTGTGGCTGAAGAGGACATCCCTAAGACAGCGATTTCGTGTCCTTTCGGGTTATACGAGTTCCCTTTTATGAACTTCGGGCTGAGGAACGCAGGCCAGACATTTCAGAGATTCGTCGACGAGCTAACCCGTGGACTTGACTTTTGCTACGCTTACCTTGACGATTTTTTGGTATACTCCAGGACTCAGGAAGAACACGAAGACCATTTACGGCAATTGTTTTCTCGTATGCAGGAATACGGCGTACTAATCAACACAGCGAAATGCGTCTTCGGCGCACCTGAGGTAACATTCCTGGGCTACCAAATTTCCGACAAAGGCACCAAACCTTTAGACAGCAAAGTCAAGGCCATCGCGGACATCACTATCCCAAAAACCGTCAGAGAGCTTAGACGATTCTTGGGCATGATTAATTTTTATAGGCGATTTCTACCTAACGCTGCCCAAATCCAAGCTCCTCTGAACGCATTACTGACCGGATCTGTTAAAGCTTCCCACCCAGTCATCATAGAAGGAGAATCTCTGCAAGCATTCGAGGACTGCAAGAGGAGCCTGTGTGATGCAACCCTATTAGCGCATCCCGTATCTCACGCTAAACTGGGACTCGTCACTGACGCTTCCGATAAAGTCATCGCAGCAGCCCTACAACAGCACGTGGACGGAGCTTGGCAACCTCTAGCATTTTTCTCACGTAAGTTGAGCCCCTCGCAGGTCAAATACTCTCCATACGATCGCGAGCTCCTTGCAATATACGAAGGCATCAAACACTTTCGTCACATGTTAGAGGCCAGTGATTTCACCATCTATACTGACCACAAACCGCTATGTTACGCTTTCCATGAGCGGAAAAGTAACTGCTCGCCACGTCAGTATAGACACTTGGACTTCATCTCGCAATTCACTACAGACATCCAACACATCGCGGGTAAAGACAATGTCGTTGCCGACACACTTTCCCGTATTTACGAATTGCAGACGCCTGTAGATCTCGAAGTCCTTGCCAAGTCCCAAACCACAGACCCTGAGCTTGCCCAACATCTCAACAGCGAAACATCTCTTCGCCTTACCAAGATGACAATACCTGGTAGTCGTACCGAAATGTACTGCGACGTCAGTACCCCGACTCTCAGACCTTTTGTCCCAGAGAACTGTCGTAGGCAAATCTTTAACAGCCTGCATTCTCTCAGCCATCCTGGTCCTAACGCCTCAGCTAAGCTCGTTGCACAACGCTTCGTTTGGCCACTCATGCGGAAAAACTGCCGTGACTGGGCTAAGGCATGTTTGGCATGCCAGCGCACGAAGGTAAGCCGACACGTGTCATCACCTATAGGTACGCTTGCTTTGCCTTCGGCGCGGTTCAAATATGCCCATTTAGACCTTGTCGGGCCAATGCCGTACTCAAATGGTTTCCGGTACTGTTTGACAGTCGTCGATCGCTTCACGCGATGGCCGGAAGCTGTCCCCATCACCGACATTACCTCTGAGACAGTAGCCAAAGCCTTTATCTCTTGTTGGGTCTCGCGTTACGGTGTTCCTACCGATATAGTCACGGATCGAGGAGCACAATTCCAATCGGCACTTTTCCAGCAGTTAGCCAAATCCATTGGATTCGAACACCGCAGGACAACTGCATACCACCCACAGTGCAACGGCTTAGTTGAACGCTTTCATCGACAGCTGAAGGCAGCTATAACTTGCCACGCTGATTCAAATTGGACCGAATCCCTACCCCTGGTACTTCTTGGCATAAGGAGCGCTATAAAGGAAGACCTCAAAGCGTCATCAGCTGATCTGGTATACGGTGAACCACTCCGGTTACCTGGAGAATTTTTTGGTCACACCACATCGGGATACACCACCGATATAACCGATTTCTCAGCACGCTTAAAGTCCTTTGCCGAGAAGCTAAAACCAGTTCCCACTCAGCACCACTCCAAAACTCGCAAAACCTTCGTGTTCAAGGAACTCGACACGTGTAGTCATGTTTTCATTAGAGAAGACGCTACACGTGGATCCCTGCAACCAGCATACACAGGTCCACACGAGGTTGTACAGAGAAGTGCCAAGGTTTTCAAAATCATAGTCAAGGGTAAAGTCGTCACAGTATCAATAGACCGACTTAAACCAGCCTATATACTGTCTGACGACACACCCCAACAAAATCCACCCAAACCTCCACAACCTAATCCCTCAAACCCTCCACAACCCAAACCTCCAAATCCTCCCCCTGCACATCAGGCAGCTGGAGACACCACACAACGGACCACACGTTCAGGGAGACGAGTACGGTTCCCAGATTATTATCGTCCGTAGACACGGCCTCTGGAGGGGGGTGATGTAGGCTATTCACATTATTTATTTATAATATTATTAATATCCCATTATAAATATTTATTTCATTAAATATATTTATTTTAATTTATTTAATACATTCATTCACACTTACATACACACTTACATTACATACAATCATAATTTCACACTCACAAATTAATATATACACTTTTCACATATTAAAATTAATTCACGCGCATACTCGGGTGAAACCCGTAGTATGCGGCGCGGCGGCCGCCTTACGTCACGCGCTCCGCGCTCGGTCAGTCGACATTCGATGCCTACCCTACCATTCGCTCTCGGTGCGTTCGACTAACACGTTTGACTTGCGCATAACCTTTGTGATCGTATTGTATTGTTTATTCCTCTCATTGTGTATGTTAACGAACAGTAATTAAAGACATTCTAAATACTATCGTCGTGTTAATATATCCCATCACTGCTAACCACAACAAAGCCTAAACTCACTTAACATCAGGTGAGATTTCAGTCAACTTGTCAGTGTAAAAAAATGGCAACTCTGAACAATACCCCACATCAGGGTTTCTCAAAGTGGGGTACGCGTATCCCTACGGGTTCGCTATTCGACGGCAGGGGGTTCGTGACAAGATTTACGTAATGGTGGCATGATAACTGATAACGAGTCAGAATTAAGGTTAAAATTTTCCGAAATTACTCCTAACATTGAATCCATTTGCGACAAGAATCAAGCACACCCATCACATAAATATTACAAAGACATTTTTTTTGGTACTTTACCTTTTATTCAAATATTTTTTCTTTTCTCTTTTTGGGGATTCCATTAGTTAGTAACTCACTGTCACTTGGAAATTTTAACAGGGGAGCCGAAAGTTTAAGAAACCCAGCCCCACATCAAAAGTCGCCTAACTGATAATATACCAAAATCTCACCTTGTTCCAGATGGTCAAAATCACTTGAACCTCTTCAACTCGCGGCCACAGGCGAAGAAGAAACGCAAGTCCCGGACGGCGTTCACCAACCACCAGATCTTCGAGCTGGAGAAACGGTTCCTCTACCAGAAGTACCTCTCCCCGGCTGACAGAGACGAGATCGCCAGCTCATTGGGACTTTCCAATGCGCAAGTCATCACCTGGTTCCAAAACAGACGAGCAAAATCTAAGCGAGACGTTGAAGAATTTTGTATAACTTGAAAAGATTAAACATATATCATAGCAGATATAATAAAAAACAGAAATAGAATGGCGTTAAAAAATTTTAAACGTCCTGTATTTTAAATATTTTTTTGAATATTGGTACATGATTTATTGGTTAAATATAAAACACTAGCGCAGTCCACGTGGTATCAGTCGCGTAGTTCCCAATGGCTTGTGAATACGGGGATGAAACCGAAACTATGTTGCTCGCTGATCATGTAGCTTTCATTGGTGAAAGAATTTTTCAAATCAGTCTATTCACTGTAAGCAAAGAATTTCTCTCTGAATATTAAGTAGGCGTAGATAATGTGTTTCAACTATTTTGAAAATTTCACACTAATTTAGAGATAATGATTTCAATTTATCCAACGAAAAGTAGTTTATTGCTGACTTTATTACTGATTTACTGATTTCTCACTAATCGCAATTTTTGGGTTAGGTAATTCTTATTCTAAGGATTAATTTATCTTCAAAATTGTATCTTACATAAATAGTTAAACGGATAAAGCAACTTTCTACGAGTATACATGAACGTACGACATTAAGGTTTAGTAAATTATTTTTTTGTAATTTATTTATTTTAAGAGAGTAGAACCTATCTTTTTGTTTTAAATCTAACTTAAAGTACCTAGTATTGATGTTGTAAATATATGGAAATATTAAATAATAAATGAGTATTCTAAAACATTTGTGTATTTTTATTTTTAGTGTCATCAGCAGGTCAATTCACTTCTTTTGACGTACCTATGTTAGTTGTCACGAAATATAATTCTAAGTCACGTGATATATAGTCTATTCATATATTATTATCTTACAGCTTATCGAAATTGAGATAATACCCTTACTTATCCCTTCGTGGATATTATAAGGTAGATGACATTTCTCATTTGACATTGTGATTTTTGTTAACAATAGCTTTACGGAATACGAAAAATGCGCTTGTTATTGATTTGATATTAACAGGCTAGTTGACACTTTTTTAAAGGTCTTTAAATGTTTATTATCATTCTATTTATTACACAAAAATATTATTTTTTAAATATTATTTTGATACTACAAGCCAAAACGCTGTCGGCCATGATAACACCGTTTCATGACGTCGATAAAACCCTAACGATGACGTAGACTGAGAACAATGACGTATAGCCTGTGCGAGTTAACTTAAGACAAGACGTTTATTGGCAAAGCTGCTAACGTTCGTCAAAGTTAGTGAATTGACCGGTTGGGTGGGCGCCCCGCGGTTTCACCCGCGAGCTTCCCGTACCCGAGAGAATACGAGAATAAAATATAGCCTATGACACTCACAAATAACTTTTCCTTATAGTGGAAAAATTATTTTCAAAATCGGTTCAGTGGATTTAGAGATACACAAACACAAACTTTAACCTCTTTATAACATTAATAGAATCCTACTAATATTATAATCGCGAAAGTTTGTATGGATGTTTGTTACTCTTTAACGCCGCTACTACTGAAGCGATTTGGCTGAAATTTGGAATGGAAATAGATATTACTCTGTATTAACACATAGGCTAGGCACAATTTTTATCCCGAAAAAACCCATGGTTTCCCAAGATTTGCGAAAACTGATGATTTTGATGATATGAATGTTTGTTACTCTTTCACGCCTCGACTACTGAACCGAATTAGCTGAAATTTGGTATTAAGATATAGCCTATATATATATTATAGCCTGGATTAACACAGGCTACTTTTTACCCCGGAAAATTCCATGGTTCGCGAGGGATTTGTGAAAAACTAAATTCCGCTAGTTATCTATATTATTACTTGACGTTCCAAAAGTGCTTGTAAACTAAGCCTAATTGAAATAAATGAACTTTGACTTTTACTTTGATGATGATAAAAATACCATGCAGAAAAAGAAGAACGTTTCGGGAAATTATTAGCAATATAAATACGTATCAAAATCAGCGAGTAATCGAACCCGCTAACAAAGCTGCTCAGCTGTGCCAGTGAGAAGTAGGTACGTAGCAATAGGGATGATGACAGTTTTTTAAATTGTATATAAATTAAGAGTACGCTAATAGTAAAGCAATTTTGTAAAAGTAACAGGGTATCTGCGATCATTACTTTCGGAGCTACAGGGATTTAAAGGGTCAGATTTGCGGCACTGCCGCGGATCCCTGAAAAACGCTCCATACAAAATGGTACGCACTTATGACGTCGTAGGCAATTAATGATCGTTAAATTTGTATGGGCTAAACGCCCACAAACAACAAAATTATTAATATCTTTGTTATTTCTGCGTTTATGTTAATAGTTTATGTATTAAAAAATGTAACATTTAATGTAAGGAAGCTAAAACTGTATGAATTTTCATCTAATTACGATAAAATATTTTTAGTAGATTTTGAAATTTTATAATCTTATTTATTTTGCAAATATTCAGACAATCTTTGATTTCTAAGTATAAATTAGTTATCATTGACCTTATTTACCCGAATGTATCATAAAAATCTATATATTCAAACCTAGTCATCATCCCCATTCGTCGCGTGAGGCGGCGAGTTCACAGAGGATACTTAGAGACGCTCCGAGTCGCGTGCCTACACCATTGCATGTACGATAAAGCTGGGACACACATCCATACTAAATAATAATATAAACTAGCGGTGCCCGCGACTTCGTCCGCGTGTAATCAATGTAAACTTGCAACCCCTGTTTCACCCCCTTCTAGTTATATTTTCACATATGCTATGTGCCTTTAATACTCGTAAATAGTCCACTAATTAAGTTAAATAACTATAACTCAAGACATGAACAATTACCCCCCTATTTTTACCTCCTCTTTCAGTACTATTTTATATTTAATAAATTGTCTACTAATCTATACTAATATTATAAAGCTGAAGAGTTTGTTTGTTTGATTGAACGCGCTAATCTCAGGAACTACTGGTCCGATTTTAAAAAATCTTTTAGTGTTGGATAGCCCATTTATAGAGGAGGCTTCAGGCTATATATATTAGCCCCGTATTCCTTCAGGAACGGGAACCACGCGGAGTCAGCTAGTCATTTTATAAAAATGTATTTCAAAACTTGAACGACTTTTATTATAAAAAACTTGAACCACTTTTTAGGTAACCCTTTAGAGGAAAAATTTTGAATTAATATCATAATTTCGAAACTGAAGTGCCAATGGGCGAAACACATAATTCGACGAGCCGATGGACATTGGAGTCCCAAGGTACTAGATTAGCACGCAGACTCAACAAACAATCGATCGAGTAGGTACCTACTAAGGGACATGACAGACCAGTGGATATAACCTCTGCCTTCGATTCGGAGGGCGTAGGTTCGAATCCGGTCAGGAGCATGCACCTCCACTTTTCAGTTTTATGCATTTTAAAAAATTAAGTTGTATGCATTTTAAAAATATCATGATGAAATCTGCGTAACTGAAAGTTTTCTTAATTTTCTACGTGTGTGTAGTCTACCGATCCGCATTTGGCCAGCGCGGTGGCCTAAGGCCAAACCGCTCTTATTCTGAGAGGAGACTCGTGCACAACAGTGAGCCGAGGGTTAATGATAATGACCTACTAAGGTAAGGTACTTGGTAAATATCAGAATTTTGCAAAAAATTAGCGTGAACAAACACACATAGTGGATAGAATTGATAATTTCCTTTTACAAGTTAGTTAATTAAGTGTACTCACATCCTTATATGCACTATGTCAAATTACTTGAACATTCGAAATTTAAATTGTTAAAACTACGAGAATTTGTCACGGCTCGAGTTTGTTATTCGTTAATTGGTCACAAAGTCCAATTTATACTGACCTATGTTAAATAGGAGTGATGACGCTTGTAGAGGCCTTCTTATAGTGGTCATTTATAAAACCATAGAGCATCGGTCACTTTTAAATATTCATTGGAAGTTGTTAATACGTTATCTATGGTCTTTGGTTAACATAGATAGAGTATATGCTTCGAAGCATAAACAATAAATAATTGTTTTGATAACGTAGGCTAAAGCTGATCTCACATTATACTTATAACTCTCCATAGTTATTTTTTTAAAATGAACATAGTCACAAGAATCCGTTAGTACGACAATACATTTGAGGCTTGCCCGAACGATGTTGGGGGTGTAACATTGCTTTGTACTATGTGACCAATTCAACTACACCCTAAGGCAGTAAGAAACCGCAGACCATAAACTAAATTAAAATAAAAAAAATAACGCAAACAATTTCAATGTTTAAATGTTGGTAATAAAGTTTACTACTCCTGAGCCAAGTTTTAAATTTCGAACGTCATTTTTACGGCGTACAAAATTCATCCTTTAGCAAACACAATCAACTATTGAAGACTCAATAATTAAAACGGTTGTAGAACAGTTGTTGATTTCGAATGGAGTAATTCGAAATTCAAAATAATTACATACTGTACAAGATGTTATTAAGCTACGTACATTTGTTTTTTAAAACCGTAATAAGTGGTGTGGCATCGAGGCTTTTGTCGAGGTGTTGTAAGACGCGAAATGTATTTTCAAATTGCTGTAAAATAATATCGCTAAATTGTATTAATTTGATAAATACCATTTTCAATGATTAAAGTAAATACGTATTTCAATAGACTATAAACACTTTTGACGTTTTAATAGACTGCAGACTATTAAAGATATTCTTTTGCAAGTCTTCAACACACGTTTAAACAAACAAACAAAAAACGTTTTAACTTTATATTAGTGATGACAGTCAGTTAATAAATGTTAGGTATATCTAAGTATCTAAAAATAAACTATATTTATAATAAAATTGTAACAGGTCAAAATCTGTAGTTTAGAAATTTTAGTTGAAGGGCATTATACAATCGATACTGAAGATGATCGATACAAAAATATATATTTTTTATTTTCTATCAGTGTGTTTGTCTGTCCGTATTTAATGTTGACCGGGCATCACGCAGAAACTACTGAATGAATGGCACGATTTGTGACCATAATACGTACAACAAGGGTTGAAAGTTTGTATGGAAAATCCTTCATTTTTCAAGTTACATATTTTGTAAAAATTGGTATGCACTTACTACCAAAAATATACTAAAAATAATATCATACAAGATTTTTAAAAATTCTACCCCTAAAGAAAGGGGTAGAAGTTTTTTTAATATAAATGGTGATTTATAATTTTGAAATGAATTTTTCGATCACGTCGGCCAATCTCATGTTGAGATTAATCTTATACGCAGGAGATATTATAGTGCACACGTGTATGCGCAAGCACCTGTGCATGCCCACATACTTGTGCACTATAATATCTCCTGCGTACATGGTTAATCTCACCATGAGATTAGCCGCCGTGACCGAAAAGTCGGTCGGGAGCATATTATTATTATGTGTTTAAATAATTTTCGTTGTTTAATAAGCGACTAAATGAAATTAAGACCATTAAGTTTTAAGTTAACCATAGGTTTCACCTGAAAACCAGCGCCACTGTGGCATCGTGCTGAGGTGGACACCTTTTTTGTCCAAGACCATAAAGATTTTTGTATATTCTGTTTGTTTCTTTTATTACTTGTGTGAGGACAAATAAAAATATATTCTATTCTATTCTATGCACATTCACGTCCACCTCAGTTTTGATGCTTTTTTTTCTGATTGCGTAACTGCCGTAGGCTCCTTAGGGGACCTCAGCGGCGTCACCGGGGGGTTTGGGCGAGCGCAGAAGCATCGCCTGATGGGGCCTGATGGCAGAGTAGATGGTCGGAACGACGGTCGGATCAGCTTCCACCTAGACACAGGAAGTAAAACTATAAGAAATTGTAATGTTGTCATCAATTGTAATTATAATATTATTGTATGATTTTTTTTAAAGAGCAACTGTTGAGTTTCTTGCCGGTTTTTTCTCAGCAGAATCTGCCCTCCGAACCGGTGGTAGAATCTTTACAAATAGTCAACTGACGTATCAAAAGTGCTTGTATACTGAGCCTACTTGAAATAAATGAATTTTTGATTTTGATTTTTGACTCTCTAAAGACTTGAACCTCGGCTTAGAGGGCCGTTCGGGAAGGGTGTTTTGGCCTGAGTGTATCAGTCCGGATGCCCCCGAGATCGTGAGTTAAGAAGCGCACATCTGGGTGACGTCATATATCGGGGGTGTTTTAATGCGCTAATGCCCTATCTCTAGTATAAAATATCGTTGACCTACTATAATAAAGCTTGAATTTCTGTTAGTTGCAATGTTGGCAGTACAAAAACAGGCTGGCCAACTGTCGCGGCCGCGGGCGGCGCGTGCTAGCTAATTAATTATAATGACATTTTAATTATAATTATAATGGCGCTCCCATTAACGTATCACTGTATCTATCACTTTTAATTTGTGTTTTTGATCACCTCTGCCACAGTGGTGTGGATACACCTTTATAACAGATTCTTTACAACCCTTGCCCTTGACTACAATCTCACCTGATGGTAAGTGATGAAGCAATCTAAGATGGAATCGGGATAACTTGTTAGGAGGAGGATGAAATCCACACCCCTTTCGGTTTCTACACGACGTCGTACCGGAACGCTAATTCGCTTGGCGGTACGTCTTTGTCGGTAGGGTGGTAACTAGCCACGGCCGAAGCCTTCCACCCGCCAGACAGAAATTAAGAAAATCTCAATCGGCCCAGCC
Source organism: Bicyclus anynana (assembly GCF_947172395.1). NCBI lineage: Eukaryota > Metazoa > Arthropoda > Insecta > Lepidoptera > Nymphalidae > Bicyclus > Bicyclus anynana. Next base: position 7,175,708 of record NC_069106.1, on the reverse strand, counting down.
GGGGTCGAACCCAGGACCTCCGTTTTGCAAATCCACCGCGCATACCACTGCGCCACGGAGGCCGTCAAAACATAATGTTGTAATAGAACTGCCTCGGTTAAGTTGATTCGGCTACCTATAGACAACGAACTGGGACCTGGGACTGGGTCCTGGGACCAACAAATACAAAAACAACGTATGTTTTACGTTATTGGGATTTTTCTTACAAAAAAAACTTTAAGTAATAGGAGTTGGGAAGTTGGCGGTATGGTTAACTTAAAACTTGATAGTCTTAATTTCATTTAGTCGCTTGTTAAACAACGAAAATTATTCAAACACATAATAATAATATGCTTCCGACCGACTTTTCAGTCATGACGGCTAATCTCATGGTGAGATTAACCATGTACGCAGGAGATATTATAATGCACAAGTGTATGCGCAAGCACTGGTGCACCTCTCTTCCCTCACTCTCGAAAACCGATGGGACGGCACGACTGGTGAGAGATCAGGCGCAGGACCGACGGCTTTACGTGCTCTGCGAGGCACGGGGGTGTACTAACACCGCCAACTTCCCAACTCCAGGCTGCTATTAAGATTTTCCTTGTAAGAAAAATCCCAATAACCTATTTTGTTTTTTTGTCGGCCTGACCCGGGATTCGAACCGTGGACCTAATTGTCCGTAGCTGAACCAGCTAACCACGGGACCAATGAGGCAGTTATTTAAAAACATAATACATTGTTGAAGTAACATATTGCAGTATTTAATGACGATTAAAGCCATCATCATTAGAATGGTTTCGGTTTTTTCACACGCACGGAGACCCAGGCCTCCGCGCAGGCCTCCGCGTGACGAATCAACGAGAGAATTCGCTCATGGAGCAGCGAGCCCTATTATCATATAGCAAGGACTTAGGCAGATTGCAGACTTTTAAATAAATATTTTCGAAATAAACGATTTTCTTAAAAACTAAAAATACGTAAAGTGAATCTTTGGTCGCCCAAGTTGGTTACAGGTGGAATTTTAATAATCAAACTAGTTATAATGTTAGTCATTCAAGTTATTTCTAAATGAACAAGTATGATATAGTAGACAATAAATTATTAAAATATTTTTTTAATAATTTATTGTCTTCCTTCCTCCTTCCTTATTGTTCTTAAAAACCTTAAAGTAGATATACTTTAAAGTTTGTTTGCTTTAACACTGGGTTAAAAAAATCATCTTATTGGTTATTTTGCAGGAGACCATTGCATCGATTATCGATACTAAGATACCAAATTAGTTAATTGTTAGCCTACCGTTTTCAATGCTTGCAAATTATTGCCCGGTGACCCAACGAATTCAATGCAACAAGCTGGTATTTTGCAGTGCCTGGAGCCATCTCATAAATGACAACGGTAGGCACTTCTGACGAACCTGAGCTAGGTATAGTACCATTAATTCATTATCATCATAATTATAAACCCATATTCGGCGCACTACTGAGCTCGAGTCTTCTCTCAGAATGAGAGGGGTTAGGCCAATAGTCCACCACGCTGGCCCAATACGGATTGGCAGACTTCACACATGCAGAGAATTAAGAAAATTCTCTGGTACGCACGTTTTTCCTTCACCGTTTAAATTCTTAAAATGCACACAACTGAAAAGTTGGAGATGCATACCCCGAACCGGATTCGAACCGACACTCCGGAATCGGAAGCAGAGGTCATATCCACTGGGCTATCACCTCAACAACGGCTACAAAATTAATTAATTATTCAAATATAATTCAAACTCTTTGCAAGCAACGTTTTTAAAAGTAAAAAATTAATTAACTTATTTAAACAAAACGAAAATATAAATGATGAAAAAATGTGAAACGCTTCACGATTTTGCGTATTATCCTTGCGCAGAGGCCATGCTAGCAAAACTTCTATGCTACTAGTTATATGCTACTAGTATTCTGTGTTGTTTCAATTTAAGTACATAAGGTTCCAATGTGAAGTTTATAAGTATTTCCATAGCAATATCTTCGTTTGTACGCGCCCTTACACCTCAAAAGATCATTTTCCATGTCACCCAGGCTAAAGCCGGAATACACCATTACAAAATGAAGCAAAACGCACCCGGGCGCCACACAATGGTCTCCCAACCGTAGCGCGAACCAACAATGACTTATAATGAAGTGGTTTTGTCACATTCAAGTCCCATTAGAGCACAATTATGTTATCAATGGGCGATTATTGGGCGATTAGCGTGGACGGATCATTGTGAAAGTGGCCTATCGATTTGTACACTCGCCTACGTATTTTTTATTATGAATAGTAACGCCATTTTAATGCTTTTAATGGTTTGTTTGTGTATGTACATAATAGTAGGTAAATTACTGTAGAAAATAATGCAATTGAATAGTAAATAATCGCTTCGCCAAAATTAATAAAATAATTAATAATACAAATGTATGCCAAAACAGACTAGAGAGAAGTGTAATTGTAGTCACGATAAGAGATAGAGTAAGATTGATAAAAATAGAAAAGGTCTCTAAATTATTGGAAAATATTAATTATTGGAAAAAAGTATACAGAACACATGGCAACGGCATCTTATATTACGTGAAATAAAAGAATAAAATGGAAGTGAAAAGTTGGGAGGATGACTTCAAGATGGTCGCCGATCCTAAATGGATGAGAATGGCGAACAACAGAGGAAAGTAGAGATCGATAGCCTATTTTGAAGGACGAGCTGCTAATTACTTACGACTTATGTAAGTGTACTTATATGTATAGATATTAATGTGACCAACCTGCAATAATAAAGGCTTATTTTATTTAATTTATTTAATCCTCTCGTTGGTCCGATGATAATGGTTCTTGATTCGATTTCCGAGTTGGACTATGAATTGTTAACCTTTACTTCCTTCGAAGAAATTATCACCAGACTAGAGTTGAAAACTGTGTCGTGTCATGCCTCAGAAAACTCATTAGTTTCTTTATGTCTGTCTGTCTGTCTGTCTTATGTCTGAGTGATCATTACAGAATTAAACCTTAATTCAAACTACAATATTATAAGGTAAAGTTTGCATAAGACAACATTTGTGTTCAAAGTACTTACTTACAAAACTTATGCCAATGTAGGGCGTGAGTTTTTCTAACACTTTCTCACCCAAACGGCCGCAATGGGTAATAAATATACGTAATGAAATAAATGAGTGAAAGCGGCCCGCCTTGTGACACTCCGGAGATTACTGCACGTTATTGCTTGCGAGACAATAATTGTAATATTGATAGCCGACGCCTTCGACTTGTTCGCGTGATTGTACCTAGCTCTGTGGGTGAGGATTGCGCAAACTTTATTGTTTTTAATCAATGATATAGAATAGGCCTCGCGTCGCCGCTCGACAGCGCGATTGTATTAAAGCTTTTTATAAATGTTTTACCTACTCATATTTTTTGAATACGCGACATACAGCTTTTTAGAGACTATTTATCATTATTAATCTGCGATGCAAAAAACATGGAAGTTATGAGTTTAGCCTCAGAGGTTTGAAATTTAAGCTTGTATAAACTACGCTTAGCTCCTTTAAATGAATGAAATTGTCATTTGAATTTTTGACCGCTATGTATACCTACTATGCATGTCTGTGGTACCTCAGTTAAGCAGATATCAATTTAGAATCAATTCAACTGTCCAAATTTCTGTAATACTGATTGATCATGAACTTTTAATCCAGCTCTACAACACAGTTTAAACTTTTCTTTTATGATAGAAAATACTTTTCTTTACATAAAAGTCTTTAATTAAGGTGAATTCTGACAAACGGAGAGTTTTAAATATTAGCTATTACTCGTTATCATCATCGTCATATCAGCCGATAGACTTCCATGCTGGAATGGGCATGTTGGGACTTCCAAACATCACGATCCTGAGCCTGTATCCAGCGAATCCCTGCGACTCGCTTGATATGGTAATTCCACCAGCTATTACTACATACATACTAATACCACGATAGAGTAGCACTTTTACGCTTCTATGGTGTGCCCCTCGTGTAGCTATCGCGGCAAGCTAACAAGCCCGCAGCTCGCAGCTCAAAGCCGCCGCCGTATTGTTGAGCTGTCTAGTTTGCCGCGCTCCTTGACAACTATTTAATCTTATACAGCCGTGCTTGTCGTGGGCGAACCATGTTTACCAGTTTTGTGGGATAAGTGCTGAGATTAACGAATTTTAACTTGAACAGGGAAGCTGACGTTTTTGAATCAACGGATTTTGGCACACCGCTTAGATGACGTAGGATTATTATTTATTTATCTACATAAATCGAAAGGTCATCAGTAACTACTAGTTACTTTAATTGCTTGAAGTTGGTAGACATCCGATAAGAACGGATTTTGCGACAGGACCGGATTAAGGAAGTCTATAGGCTCTTTAAGTTATATAAGGAGAGAAGGAAAGTATAAGAAAAGATATTTGTACGGGGTTTGAAAGTTTTACACCGATTTTCACACGGACAAATTCACGGGCGTCTTCTAATCTTTACATATTTATGTATTTATAAAAAGCACGCCAACAATTCACATATTGAACATCTATACTAATATTATAAAGCTGAAGAGTTTGTTTGTTTGATTGAACGCGCTAATCTCAGAAACTACTGGTCCGATTTGAAAAAAATCTTTCAGTATTAGATAGCTGATTTACCGAGGAAGGCTATAGGCTATATATTATCCCCGTATTCCTAAGGGAACGGCAACCACGCGGGTGAAACCGCGCGGCGTCAGCTAGTTAAAAAATAAAATAAAATTCATTATACTTGGCACATATTCGTCTAATGGGCCTGCATACCAAGGTTAGTCTTTATAAAAGGAATATGAAACACTTTCGCAGTACGATAGCGTGGATATCTACGCGGGACTGATAAGGATACCCTTTTTAGTATGTTACCACAAATGATTCATATAAAAGTGAACAGCTCTCTTCGTTAGTCTCGCTTAAACTTGAGAACTGCTGAACAGATTTATCTTATCTTGGTCTTGAAATGTTCGTGGAAAAATTAGAATCATTGCCGGGAAAACCATAAAAACAACTCTTTTATATTTCCCATACAAACGTTTAAGAGTCTAGGGGTAGGGTAGAGTAGGGATAGGGAAGAACTGCACATAAGTCAAAGCAAAGCTTGACCGTGTCCGCTAGTAATAAGTAGATATCAACAATATTGCTTTACGGTGTAACAAAAACTCATTACATCATTGATGACGTCATTATCTCCGGGACCATTCCAAGATAAACCAAATAGTATGGTGTCCCCAGGTATTAAGATCCTAAGACGAGATGTCGGAGTATCAATTGATTTTTTACGAGAAATTAATGAGACAGTGTTCCCTGCGATCGGTGTAATCGTCTGTTAGATGACAGATCTCGAAAACCAACCTATATTTTCAGCACATTCTTATCAAAATCGACCGTATGTCTAAGTAGTTAAGGTATTGATGAACTGTAATTTTATTTGAATAAGGATTAAGTGTGGAGTAAGCCGATAATAGTATTACTGGTGTCTATTTAACATTCGGTTATGTCAAACAAGATCCCCTCAAGAGTTTGAAGGTAAACAGCGGAATGTTATACAAAATTAAATAATAAAATCTTTTTTTTTTTTAAATTAACCGACTGTAACGACAGCATTACTCTATACAGCAAAAATTTTTTAGCACCGCCTTCAAACTGATCAATAGAAGGACGGCCTCCGTGGTGCAGTGGTATGCGCAGTCGATTTACAAAAGGAAGGTCTAGTTTCGATCCTCGGCTGGGCGGATTGAGGTTTTTTAATTGATCCATATCTGGCTGGTGGGAGGCTTTCGGCCGTGGCTAGTTACCACAAAGACGTACCCGTCAAGCGATTTAGCGTTCCGGTATGTCGTGTTGAAACCGATAGGAGTGTGGATTTTCATCCTACTCCTAACAAGTTAGCCCTCTTCCATCTTAGATTGCATCATCACTTACCATTAGCTGAGACTGTAGTGAAGGGCAAAAATAAGGGCATACGATGTTATTTTTCGCTTTGGTCAAAGCCAGCCATGGGTAAAATAGGTATTAGGCTAAGAGTGAATTCCAATCCGCATTGGCCAATGTGGTGGACTATTTGGCCTAACCCCTCTCATTCTGAGAGGAGACTCGAGCTCAGCAGTGAATATGGGTTGATAATGATTAAGACGATAATTACACGATACTAAACCACAAAACTTTCTAAAAATTTTGTCTGTCTCTGTCTGTCTATATGTTCGTCTGTGTTAATTTCGATTTTTCAATGGAAAATACAGCAGGTTATTAAGCAATCCCGGAAAATACCAAGGTTCCTGCGGGATTTGTGATTAATTAAACGCGGACGAAGTCGCGGGCATCTACTGAGTAATAGAGTAACCTGTAACAGGTAGGTAGGTAGGTAGGTACACTTAATTCTCTGTATATATATAGTCTATACTAACTTGGCAAGGAAGGAAAGTTTGTTTCGAACGAATCAAAGAGATTAATCTCGTAAACTTTGTACACAAGTAAATCTGCATTCAATCATATTCATTCAAGCAATATGTACTCATATCATCGCGTTCGAAGAGTCTAAGAGACAACAGATAAATCTAAATTATATAAAAGCGAAATGTCTCTCATCATGAAATCTCAGAAGCCGTTTGTCGTAGAAAGATGAAATTTAGCAGGGCGGTAGATTATAGTAAGTAAGTAGACTTCCTCTAAGAACGGGTATTGTGACAGGTCCGGATTAAGGAGGCCTAAGGGCGGACGACGTTGCGGGCGTCCGCTAGAATTACAAACAAGATAATGAGCAACAAAAATTAACAGCATAAAAGTGAAATGGGCAAAGGCGGTCTAGTATCGCTTAAAGAGATCCTACTTATAAACAACCAAGAGTAAAATATTTAAGTCAACGTACGTTACTTTATAATAATTAATTACCAAATATTTAACCAGGAGTATATTTAATAGAATGAGGTAGGTATTCTAGCAAACCCAAAAAGTCTTTGAACAAATAATAAATAAATGTCTGCTAATTGAGATACATTGCGATCAAGGTCTGTCCCGGGACACGCTCATATAAAAAACTCAAAATTACATCCAAATCGGCTTAGAAGGAGTAAGATGACAAGGGGCAGTCATAGCACACGTCAACGACTATTTCGTGGCAATAGAGGGTATCTCTCTCTCTCTTTTGTTCAATGGGACGAATAGAAGTATATTTTCGATTTCTCCGCTATTGGTTGACGATACGTCTTTCTCTCAACACGCTACATGTAATTGACGAAACTTGGCGTACATGACACTACTATACAATCAGATACGGGCCCCCCAGGCTAAAGGGGCCCCTTAAGTGTAAAAGCAAAAATTTGTAAAATTTAAACCACAATTTCAATTAATTTTAATACTTTCCGGGGAAAAAACATAAGAGATTTTCGGGATTTGCCGCTCGTCTATTGGGCCCCCAACTAACTTCGGCCCCTCCAAGGCAAGCTACGCCACTGTATCCAATTCAACAACTGGATCTTAGCCTATAATCCTAGTTCCTTCCCACAGCATAGATTCATGAGTATAACAACTAACAAACAAGAGTTCACATCAAAGGTTGCACATAAAGTCCCGATTATGATATTCCGTTTGAAATTAATTACAGACGTAAACAACACCGTTATGCGCCTTTGATAAATCACCTCCACACGTTTATGGGAGCCTGGTACCATTTTATGTGTGATTTAAAACAAATAACTATTTTATTACTAATCCCTATTTCCTGTGTTAGATTCAGCTTTCCGGTTATAGTCCTATTCCTTGAAGGCACTTTGCCTTTGGATGTGGTAGCATTGATGCGTTAATGCTTTAGTATGTGTAATGTATATGAACGATAGCACAACTTAACCGCTTAGTTAAATCTATACTAGTAGTATTATTCTAGAGGTAAGAAAAACTAAAGATCACGTGTTTCAAACGGTGAGGGAAAAACATCGTGAGGAAACCTGCATACCTGAGAATTTTCTTAATTCTCTTGATGTGTGAAGTCTGTCAATCCGCATTGGACCAACGTGGTGGACTATTGGCCTAACCCTCTCTCATTCTGATAGGAGACCCGAGGTCAACAGTGAGCCGAATATGGGTTGATAATGATGATAGAGGTACTTTTACATATATGTATTCTGCGATAGAAGTCAAGTTTGTAAAGTTGTAGGGGGTAATTTCTGTAACTACTGAACTGATTTTATAAATTATTTTACCAATAGAAAGCCACATTATTTGCGAGTATCATAGGCTATCTTTTATCTCCGTATTCCCACGGTAACGGGAACTATACAGGGGAAACCACAGGACGTTGGCTAGTAGCTATAGTTTAAAGCGAAAAGTATTTAATCATATATATTTCCTATCATCTAATCTACCAAATGTGATCGGTCTCCATGACGCTTTAGTAACTGCAAATTTAGCCCATTAAAAGGACTTAAACAACAGTCTATCTAGGTGACTCTACTGCACTAAACCACGCGCAAGTTCTTCTTAAGCAACTGAGAACGCAATGTGTGGTTCATAAGCTAAAAAGTGAATAAACAAACGTTTTAAGACTTAAATTGTAAAATCGAAGAGTGTTTGCCCAAAAACTTATATCCCTGAATAAAAAGAGATGCAAGAAACAACGGGCAGGCTTCTTTGTCGGCGTAGAGGGTCGTAAAAACGACCATTAGATGTCCTATTAGCGCCTATTTTGACATAATTAGGACCAATTCACTGCTGAAGCGGTCTTCGGGTTATAAAATGGTTTATGTGTAACGTAAGACGTTGGATTTTGAGTCTCGATCGATTAATAAATGAGTCATCAGCTCAAGTCGGATTAAATGAAACAAAGATGGCGTTCAAATGCGGAAACAAAATTTCTAAGGAATTGAAACAGCGCCACCTAGTGTCACTACTGCACAACTGTTTTATTACATATCTATTATTCCAAATAAATTCGCGTTTACGCTAACGCAATAGTAAAAGTATGAAAACATTCAAAACTCCCACTGTGCCTAGTGGTAGTTCAGTACCTAAGTATTTGTTTCTATTTTTTTACAAAATAGATAGAGAGCCATACTTTTGTGATATGAAAGCAGAAGGTTTTTTTTAATCATCATCATCATCATCATTATCAGCCGATGGACGTCCACTGCTGGACATAGGCCTCTTGCATGGACTTCCAAACAAAACCACTTCGCTCAACCTAGGGGGCTGGGCAGCGTTTGAGAAACTCCGCGACATCTTTTCGTCAGAAATTCCTCAGTGCCTGAAGACGAAAGTCTTCGAACAGTGCGTGTTGCCAGTGATGACCGACGGATCCGAAACGTGGTCGCTAACCATGAGCCTTATTAGAAGGCTCAAAGTCACTCAGCGGGCGATGGAGCGAGCTATGCTTCGGGATCCGCTGCGAGATCGAATCAGAAATGAGGAGATCCGCTGAACCAAAGTCATTAACATAGCTCAGCGAGTCGCGAAGCTGAAGTAGCAATAAGCAGGTCACATGGTTCGAAGAGCCTAAGGATGTTGGGGTCCCAAGGTGCTGGAATGCCGACGCACCCGCACCGGAAAGCTCAGTGTTGGTCGACCCCCCACCAGGTGAACTGACGACAAGCGAGTTTCAGAGATTCGCTGGATGCAGGCGGCTCAGTATCGTGATGTTTGGAAGTCCCTACAAAAAGGCCTATGTCCTGCAGTGGATGTCCATCGGCTGATATGATGATGATAATGATGATAATTCATTGATCAATTTAGTGTGGGCATGGAGAACATGTCGGATAGAGGAGGTGAGTTTTAATCTATAATCTGTACTATTATCATAAAGCTGAAGAGTTTGTTCTCTGTTGTGGAATCGGAGACAGAGGTCATATCTACCCAGTGGGCTATCACGGCTCGTACTCTATACTTAAATAATTAAGACATTTGAAACCTGTTTCCAAAGCCACCTCTTCCAAACTCGAACTATGGTAGAAGCATACGCTAACTAACCTTCAGCTTTTACACAACGACGAAGTTGTGGCTATCACAGGCCAAGTCTCAGTCTTAGACCAATGAAGGACCCTTTAATATTCAATATGATACGTAGTACTATCATGTAGTTCTACCACAATCAAGTAACAACTTGAGAAAATGAATCTGTCAGATCGATTCGCCCGAGCCTCGCCGAGCCGAGGCAGTCAAGGCACCAAAAGAATACGTACCATTGCACCATCATTTATAGCGAAGCGAGCGAGCTAGCACAGGGCTACCACTGCTGGGGTTATGAAACTGAAATTCAACAGAGGCAGGTATTTCTTTGTAAGCCCAATAGATATGACCTCTGCCTTCAATTCGGAGGGCGTAAGTCGTAGGGCGTCAGTTATGTGTATTTTATGAAATTAAATATAACATCTAAAACGGTGAAGGAAAAATATCGTCAGGAAACCTGAGGATTTTCATAGTTCTCTACGTTTGCCACCGCATTGGGCCAGCGTGGTGGACTATTGCCCTAACCACTCTCATTTGGAGAGGAGACTCGTGCTCAACAGTGAGTCGAATATGGAGGAGTGTGGGCTCAAATCCGGGGCATGCAACTCCAACTTTTCAGTTGTTTGCATTTTAAGAAATTAAATATCACGTGTCTTAAGGGGTGAAGGAAAAACATCACGAGGAAACCTGCTTAACAGAGAATTTTCTTAGTTCTCTGCGTGTGTGAAGTCTGGCAATCCGCATTGGTTCAGCGTAGTGGACGATAGGCCTAACCCTCGTTCTGAGAGGAGTCTCGTGATCATCATGCTGTTCCGCATGGGTAAACCGAATATGGGTTGATAATCATGCTGTTCCAATGCGGATTGGTACGAATATATGATGCTTGACTCTTTAACTATCACTATTATGACGTTAATGATGTAGTCGTATTTTAAATACATATTTTTTGTATTTTGTAGAAGAATAGTTGCTACCAATGTTTTTATCCCAGCTTCTAATAAATTAAAAAAAAAAACATTTATACGTCTTAATTTAAATACCCAGAAATATGATTTAAGAATATAACTGCATTTGATTTCTTTAATTCGATCTTTTACAATACCCACGTAGATATCGAAATGCTGGTGACAGCCCTATTGTGTACTATAATAGCCTTCCAGACACCTTCGCCGGTGCGAGCGGGACGCAGCTATGCACAGGAGCGGGAGGCGAGACCAGAAGCGCCGCTCCACGTCAAAATACGTGCCCCATTCGTTTTATTACCATGTCAAGGGATGGGACACAGGTAAGTATCGACATCGATAAATGTCTAATTAGTATCACTATACCTAACAAAGATTCCGAATGCTTCAGTTACGATTATCTTTTCTTGGAATCAGAATCAGAATCATTTACTTGCATGAAACATTTGATTAAACAAAGATGTTCTCATGTTATGAGTTACAATGTAATGTAAATATTCAATTACAATAATAAAATAATTTAAATAACAATGTCCTTTATTTAAAGAAAAATTAAACTAAATTAAGTTATTAAATTCAAATATTTAACTCATAATTTGTATTACGTGAAGAAATACCTAATACTGTTTATCACATCACACAAATATTGTAAAGGCGAAAGTTTGTGTGTAAGTGTGTAAGTATGTTTGTTCCTCTTTTACGCTGCAGCTACTGAAGCGATTTAGTTGAAATTTGAAATGGAAATAGATTTTTACTGTAAATTAATACATAGGTTACTTTTCATCCCGGAAAAAACTATGGTTCCTGCGGAATTTGTGAAAAGCTGAAATTCACGCGGACAAGTCGCGGGCGTCCGCTAGTCTATTATATTCTAGTATATAACTAGCTTACCGGCAACTTTGTTCTGTCATATATTTTTTTTTACAAAAACTGAAATCCTGAAAATTGGCGGATGTCTACCAAATTACAAAAAAAATATTAAAATCGGTCGTGAAGTTTTGGATGTGTGCCACTTTTAAGTATTAGAGATTAATAACGTCGGGGAACATTATTAATTATAAAAATTTGAAGGCTTTTTATTTATTGTAGATTTGTTTGATTGTAGAACATGTTCTTTAATTATTCTTAATTTATAAATCCAGATTAATTGAATGAAATTCAACATCACTGTTTATAAACAATTTAAATTTAATTCAAATTCGTTTATTACAAGTGGGCTGCTCAGTTTACTAGAGCTTTAGAAACATCAAATTTAGTATAAATAAAATAGCTTTTTTTAATTTGCATTTCATAGGAATTTAGTAGTAACAGCTATAATTTTAAAGCAAACAAATTGACATGAAAATCTAATATGCAAGCAGAACAAGTCAATATCGATGTTTTAAAAAAAGAGAGTTTCCGAACCGGTTCGGAATGCAGAATCTACTGAGAAGTGACAACAACAATTTCAGTACACACCTACTCATTTTTAAAAACATCGATATCGACACGCCCCGCTCCCATGGCGCGCGGCCCTGGCGCGGCACCGCGGCAACATCAAAGGAGCCCACCTCTTTGATGTGGCCGGCGGCGCGCGCCTCCAAACGCCGTAAGCGACAAATCCATACGTCATCCTCCTGTCATTATAACGCCTCACAATCGCGCCGGGAATGTGGAATTACTTACGACAATATAAATTGACAAGCGGCGGGCGATTAAATGCGTACCGAGCGAGATCGGCGACCGTTTAGTGGAGATGTCAACTTTGGGCTAATGTAGCGTTTTGTTATACCTATAGTCAGAATAAGGAGATGTCAACTTTGGGAGGCTCATGTAGTGTTTGATACGAGTACTTACCTGCTGAGAGATAGGTTTTAGCACGGAGTTTTAGAGGTGTTAGAGTCATGATTTCCATTCTCCTTTCTCCTCTGGAATGGAGGAGAATGGAAACAGCTGGAGGAGGCCTGTATCCAAGACAATGGGATTCATACATAATTTAAACAGAAAATTCTATTAAAAATTGTATAACTAACTGTATCAATGTATGAAATAAATACTTTATTATTATTGTCAACTGTTGTACAACTACTATAAGTTACTAAGTTACTATGTGCAATGTAGCATGGTGCGGGTGACGCACCATGCTACATTGCACATAGTAAATAGGTATACCATACCAGCCGATAGACGTCCACTGCAAGACATAGGCCTTTTATAGGGACTTCCAAACGTCACGATACTGAGCCGCCTGCATCCTGCGAATCCCTGCGACTGCCTCATCATATAAAAACTACTTACATGACAAGAGCCGTTATAGTCCAGTGGATATGACCTCTGCCTCCGATTCCGGAGGGTGTAGGTCCGAATCCGGTCCGGGGCATGCACCTCTAACTTCAGTTATGTGCTTTTTAAGAAATTAAATATCACGTGTCTCAAATGGTGAACGAAAAACATCGTGAGGTAACCGGCATACCTGTGAATTTTCTTAATTCTCTGCGTGTGTGAAGTCTGTCGCATTGGGCCAGTGTGGTGGACTATTTATGACCTTATTTTGAAGGCCCACTATCGAGCTAGGCCTTTCTTAAAAGGCACACAACTGAAAAGTTGGAGGTGCATGCCGCGGATCGGATTCGAACCCACGCACTCTGCTCTGCCTCCGACTCCAGAGTGCGTGGGTCATATCCACTGGACTATCACGGCTCTTGTCATGTAAGTAGTTTTAATATGATGAGGCAGTCGCAGGGATTCGCTGGGTGCAGGCGGCTCAGTATCGTGATGTTTGGAAGTTCCTATAAAAGGCCTATGTCTTGCAGTGGACTTCTATCGGTTGATATGATGATGATGTTGATGATAGTTACCTATACTATGTATGTGCGCTGTAGCATGGTGAGGGTGACAGTTGCTTTATGACGTTTATATTACGTACATACTATATTATCGTGAATCGCGGCAAACTTTCAAGAGCGAAACAAACTGTCACCTGAACCATGCTACAGCGCACGAGATGTAGTTATAGTTATATAGCACTTATATAGCTTAATCTACTGTCAGAAATTGACTTACAAAAATTCAAAAATTCAAAATTCATTTAAGTATTTCAATTAGGCTTAGTTTACAAGCACTTTTGAAATGTCAGGATTATGTCATAATTTAATTTAATTTAATGGTCGAAAACTTAAAATTAAAGTTACGCGGATTCCAAACGCGCCTTAAAAATAAAATAAGGGAATCGAACCCAGAATGTTTAAAAGGCAACTAGCACTGCGCAAAGATTACCTTCAAATAATACGAATGGGCGATGTAAGCGAGCAAAGGAAATTACAGGTTTGCACCGCACAGTCCGAGTGACCATTGTTGTTCTGACATTTCGGGCTACCCCTTCGCTTGCTAATGTGGCCGGGGCCTAATTCAGGCGGTCTTAATGACCGGGGCTTTAGATTCTGTCGTTAGATTAGGGTTATTTTTCTGTACGCACCCGGTACCAAATTACATAGCTGACTAAAACTTCAAATACACCTTGAGAAACTAATTTTTTTTAATGAATTCTTACATCCTATGAAAATACTTACCTACTACAGTTTTACCTGATTCTTGTACTTATTCTAAATAATTAATCATTGACAACCCATTTTGGGCACACTGTAGAGCACGAGTCACATCTCAGAATGAGAAGGTTTAGGCCAATTAATAGTCCACCACGCTGGCCTAATTTTCAGATTTTCAGATTCAATTGGCAGATTTCACATGATGAGAATCAAGAAAATTCTCAGCTGTGCAGATTTTCTCATGATGTTTTCATCACTGTCTGAGACACATGATATTTAATTTCTTAAAATGCATAGGTATACTGAAACGTCGTAGGTGCATGTCCCGGAGATGAGTGTTATAAACATAAGTTAGAAAGCTCCGAACTGCTAAGCTATCGGGAGTTACACGTGTTATTGTGAGTCAACCATAAAAGATAGACATATATATGCTGTTGTGTTTTTTAAATAATTTTAAGGAGAACATTTCCGTCATACATGATTTCTATGTAGCCTTAACCATTAAGGCTGTACCCGCGACGGAAGCTTAAAAAATGGAGTGACTTCTCCCGTTTTCTCAACATTTCTCTTCACTGCTCTGCTCCTATTGATCGTAGCGTGATGAAAAGTATACTATAACCTGCTTAGGAGTATGTAGAATAATTGTACCAAGTTTCGTTAAAATCCGTCCAGTAGTTTTTGTTTCTATAACGAACATACAGACAGACAGACAGACATACAGACAAAAAAGTATCGATCACCCCCTGATAGTTATTTTGCAAATATATTTCTTGTACAGAATTGACCTCTCTATAGATTTATTATATATTGTTTGTTTATAAAATGTTATATAAAATATATTGACCATATCTAATTGTTTTAACCTTAATAATCAAATTTATTTAGGTACATTAATTCAAGAACAAGTTAATTATTAATAATGTCAGGTATGAAATTACTTGTGATTTATACCCTCATTTTGAATTTGTTTGTTGGTAAACAGTACTCATCCAGAAATGCTGTAGTATATATGAAAATTTCGTACGCAATTGTAATGACAAGACGTGGCTATAGTTACTTTTGTACATCGCTAACGACGTAAAATGTGCTCTTACTGCGCATAGTTCCTTCAACTTTTATAGGCCGTAGGCCGCGTACTATACCTACGTGGGGCCAGTCTGTCTCCACCTTAACCAACAAAATAAAAACGAAAAATCAGTGACATTTCATTAATTAACGCCTTCAGCATGTCGTTTCACGAATTGCATTGACATTCCATACCATTAATGTCCGTGACTGAATTATTGATCATCCAATTGACACCGACCGTTAGAGGGTTATACACAATTTTAAATGAAGCCATGAATGGACGCATGAATGAATTCCTCATTATGAATATTCACAACTAGATGACGCCGCGCGATTTCATCCGCGTGGTTCCCGTTCCCGTAGGAATACAGGGATAACATATAGCCTTCCTGGATAAAGGGGCTATCTAACAGTGAAAGAAATTTTCAAATCGCAGTAGTCCTGAGATTAGCGCGTTCAAGCAAAGAAACATACTCTTCAGATTTATAATATTATTATAGAAGTATCGATAATAATAATCAATATTGGTAATCCAGCCAATAATCAAACTCAGGGCCCCTTGATCTAAACCAAATAAGCTAAGCACTGGACCAATAAAATGTAGTTCCAAAGGTCATCGAAATGTCTAAAACGTACAATAAAACCCAGAGGTCAACGCGACACTGACATACAATAAAATGTGATAAAAATATGATATAAAACGATGGCCACATCTCATCAATCACCGCCGAAAACGTTCGAAACCTCCGACTCTGAGGCTAATCATATAATTAAATAAATTTATCAGATAACCGTGCATAATGAACGGACATTGTTCCCGCGTCGACCATCGACGAGGAAAACCGTCTAATTCACACCTTAAGAACCCAATTCTTGACGTACAAACGTTCTCCGACTGCTCAAATTAATCAAAAC
This sequence comes from Bicyclus anynana, assembly GCF_947172395.1. NCBI lineage: Eukaryota > Metazoa > Arthropoda > Insecta > Lepidoptera > Nymphalidae > Bicyclus > Bicyclus anynana. The sequence goes on along the minus strand of NC_069106.1, from coordinate 7,159,275 downwards.
TTGCTAGGGTTGGCGCATACTATGACACTTCTGTTGACCAACGTCGCAAAAAAGGGAAAGGAGATGGTCCAAAATTGTATGGAGCCCAGGATCAGTTAATGTACCCTGGTGTAAAAATAAAAGAAGATATTTTTGTAATTATTTTTTTGGTTAATACAAAACTACGTATTTACTTTAAAACTTTCGAAATAATATTCATTCTTTCCCAAGAAATGCAACACTAATATGTGCAAAAATGGCGGATTGATGACGTATTCATTGAAGTAGCCGATTTGACGTTTGCTGTCAATCGTCATGTCATAGTTGCTTTAAGGGTGCCATCTTGTTATAACTCAAAAACTTGGGTTTTATTTTATTTATTTATTTTTATTTAATCAGATTTATTCACTTATTTAGATTTTAATAAAATCCTTGTATTTTTTAAATTTTAATGATACGGGGTACAAGACATGGCCTAATCATCATCAACAACAAACCATATTCGGCTCACTGTTGAACATGAGTCTCCTCTCAGAATGAGAGGGATTAGACCTTAGTTCACCACGATGGCCCAATGCGGATTGGCAGACTTTACACACGCAGAATTAAGAAAATTCTCAGGTAAGCAGGTTTCCTCACGACGTTTTTTCTTCAGCCTAATAGCCTAAGGGTAAATGAGCCTTAACCTAATATCTATTTTACCTATGATATGAGCATAGACTGACAAACTTACATCTTTAATAAAATGGCTATCATCTATAGGTACTAATATTATAAAGCTGAAGAGCTCATTTGTTTGAACGCGCTAATCTCAGGAATTACTGGTCCGACTTGAAGAATTCTTTCAGTGTTAGATAGCCCATTTATCGAGGAAGGCTATAGGCTATATATTCTCCCCGCATTCCTACGAGAACGGGAACCACGTGGGTGAAACTGCGCGGCGTCAGCTAGTACTATCATAAAGACTTAAACCATTATATTTGCATGAGTTGTAGCAGAGGCAGCCCTAAACGGTCCCTAATTATGGCGTATTTTAAAATGTTTTCGTCCAGCGACACAGTTTTGACAGAGGCTCAAAGATAAATGATCGCTAATTGCTGCGGGCGGCGGGCGGGTCTAATGGACCCGCGGACTGGCAACTGTTGGCAACACCAGACACGGCTATAGGCCAGCTGTACGACCTTCAGACTATTTGAACTAAGTCCTTTCATGCGACTTCACGTATAGTGTACCAACGATAATAATTTATACTTATAAATTATAATAAATCTGTAGAGAGGTCAATTCTGTACATGAAATATATTTCCGATAAAACTATCAGGGGGTGATTAGTGATCGATACTGATGCCAATATTGAAATCCGTCTGTAATTTCGTTAAACAAACAAAAACTAGGTACCTACTCGACGGATTTTCACGAAACTTGGTACATTTAATTATTCTTCATACTCTTTGGCAGGTTAAAGTATAGTTTTTATTACGCCACGATCAATAGAAGCAGAGCAGTGAAGGGAAATGTTGGGAAAACGGGAGAAGTTACTCCATTTTTAAAAGGTCTCCACAAAATTACCACAAAAAGCGATCCGAATATAGCTACACTACTGAGCACGCACATGGACAATTTTGTGTTTACTTACGTTATATATTTAATTATTTATGTATGTTGATATAGTTCTTACACTTCCCGAATACACAACTTGACATTGTAGGTAGACAATATTTAGGTAGGTAAGTACTGTACGTTTAAATAATTTTCGTTGTTTACTATGTGAGTAAATGAATTTAAGATAATTACCTAGTGATAGTGTTATATCTATAGTAGATATAAGTTAAGTTTTGCAATGTACCTACTGGTAAAATCACAGATAGATTTATACTAAAGGTAATTAAAATCTATCTGTGATTGCAAAATAACTATGTTTTCACATTTTCCTAAACGATAATAAAAGACAAACGAGTTATTTTTTCTGGTTTTTCACTTAGAATCAGAGGAACCAACAAGAATCTTGACAAATGAATAACATTTACAGATGAGTTATGCCAAAACGCATTGGGCCAGCGTGGTAAACTATTGACCTAACCCCTCTCAGTTTTGGCGGATTTTTACTATTTTTTAAACAAAACAGTGGTAAAAAATTACCTAATATCTCTTGCACAAATAAAATATATAAATATACGCAAACATTATAAAAGATGTTGCATTACATTTGAATAACGAGTTTATATCATTGAGGTAGTAAATTAAAATTTGAAAGTACGAGACGCGAAGTTTTTGCGTAAAGTGATGAAAGATGCTTATGAGAACGATAGCATGCGATGCCCAGACAAACCACATTGTACGAAGACCGAAGTTAGCAGGCAAAGCTATTTTAATAAGCGACTAGCTAACACCGTGTGGTTTTACCCGCGTGGTACCCGTTCCCGTAAGAATAAAGGGATAATATATAGCCTATAACCTGCCTCGATAAATGGGCTATCTAACACTGAAAGAAATTTTCAAATCGGACCAGTAGTTCCTGAGATTAGCGCGTTCAACTAAACAAACAAACTCTTCAGCTTTATATAGTAGGTATTAGTATAGATTAGGTACGGCAACCAATCACACTAATATCACATCACATCACACTATCACCTTTGAGGCTTTGGCTGTCGCTATCACCCGGCAAACACGTTAAGTAGCGTTCCGGTACGATGTCCTGTAGATACCGAAAGGGGTGTGATATTTCATCCTCACGTATCAAGTTCCCTCTTACATTGCATTATCACTTACAATTAACTGAGAATGTAGGCAAGAGCTAACTTGTAATAAATAAAGTCACACAAATAATATAAAGACGAAAGTTTGTGTGTGTAAGTTCCTTCTGTAAGAACGAAAATAAATTTTACTCTGGAGTAACACATAGGCTTTTTATCCCGGAAAAGTCACGGTTCGTAATTTTTCCGTTGGGTTCTGTGTGATTTTGTGCTTAAACCGAATTCCAAGCAAAGGTAGTCGCTAGCTATCTATAGAATTTGACAGTTGTGATTTTGGAAGTAGCGGATTTGAAAAGTCATCAAATTTTCCAAGGGTAAAACGTAATTTGTTGATATTTTATCTGGAATATCATGAGGAATTTAGCTTCGTGACAACCTTTCGCTATACGCTAGAGACCCTTAAAGTTGTCTTTATAAAATCTTTAACGATGTTTTTGTCTTTCAACGCCACTACTATCCAAACTACATTTTAAAGAATATTTGCCATATGATTTAAATATGACTAATGTCCCCATTCTCGTCGAACTAGTCGATTAAGACTGTATTAGCACCCGTTCAAGTTTTTGATATTTTATCTGGAATTATAATTTATTATTTAAAAAAAGCTATTATGACATTCAAGATTATTTTATGGACATGGACATTTTGTAACTTATTATTTTGTAATTGTGACATTGTATTAATTTAGTTTTTTTTTTCTCTTTGTTCGTTCGTAATTATTTAAGATAATTCGTACACCAGTTATGGTAAAATGTATAAAGGCTCAATTCTATAAATGTACCATCATGTTAACATACACACCTACATTTTCATGAATAAAACATCATTAATTCATTAGTAATAGGTACCACAATTGTCCAACGGGGCTGGGATCAAACCACCCCTCGGTGATAAATCCAACCGGTTTACCGTTGAGTTGAGGCTCTAAAATTGGCTACCGTACTTATCTAAGCATAGGCTGACGGCAGTCTCACCATCACAGGCCCTCATTTTATTATGAAACATTGGTATCAATCGGAAAGTGCAAATTTCTGTATAGTTTTCCTCATTGATGAAACCTCTTTAGGCACCGGACTCCTGCTGTGCAGCAATGAAAAGCTAATAAGTAGTCTAAGATCCGGCATCAGAAATATATCACCTCATCTAATATTTATTAGTGTTAAGAAATAAATGATAGATAATATTTACAGTGACACATTGCAAATAAGTTGCCTGTTTAATTGCGGCCATACATATTTTTCATACAATATCTAGGGAACCATGAACTAAATGAAAGACAACCTAATACAGTTGTATTAAGAATAAAAGAAACTTTCATTTGACATATTAGACGACTAAAGAACTGATGGGGGTAAGTAGGTTTATAGATAACATTACTCAACTGTTTATATCTGGCAACCCCATAGTTGCAGTGTGAAAGCAGGCAAACTTGACTTTTCAATTCTTTTGGGTATATTCTAACTAGTGTACGACTCTTCTAATTAACAAATGACGGATAGACACGGAGATTAAACAAGTTAAAAAAATAATCATTTAATAATATCCGGTCGCAATTTAACTATATGCAACCTATGTCAATGTGAATATTATCTATCATTTATTTCTTCTCCCAATTAAATAATAATAATAATAATAAAACTCATTTATTCAGCTTAAGACTGGACAGAAATAGTTAAAACTAAATTAACTTAAAAATTAAGATAATTATAACTAAACAAAAAACACGACTGCACTTCTGGGCAAATAGTGCCTCCCGATGTGCAGCCTCTATGTTATTCCATTCAATTTATTCTCTGTACGTATAGTCTACCTAATACAGTTTATATTTAAATATATATATATATTTATCTCAGCTGAAAAGGTCGCTGCCTCAGCATGGTGTTGCAGTGTTTAAATAACAGATGAGGGTATATATTTCTGAAAGAAAAGAAAGAAAGAAAAGTTTATTTAGAATACACATCATACAAAGAAAAGAGAGAAAAAAAAAACAATAAATTAAAATACATTGCAACTTGCATGATGTGATCCTAAAAGGGTCACCACTCAGCATATTGCAGTGTCCGTAAGGATACCGCGCTGATCTTCCGTGGAGCCATTAAGGTGACGTTTGGACGGTATCGAGACGTGCGGAGCGCCTCTAACAAACATCGACAAATATTAAAAGAAGACAGATACGTAAATTAAATACAAAAATATTACTAGTAGAAACAAGTGGTAAAAATAAGCCAATTATAAATAATAATACAATAAATAAATGACAACATAATAATTTGGTAAATAAATATTATAATAAATTAAACAAAACAAAGGACCCATTACTTATATGTTTTGAATTAAAAGATAATGTTTTCGAATTTTGGTTTTAAAAGTGGTCTTGGATATATATATTTCTCATGTCGGATCTCGTACTGTAATATCAAATAGTAATTTTGGGATTCATTTGCTGTCGAATAAGTACTTATATGACTCTAAATTTCAATTAGTCCGCAACTAATCCACCACGTTGGCCAAATACGGATTGGCAGACTTCACGTATATATAATTCTTCACGTAAATACGTACAGAATTTGATATGATATTAAATTTCTTATAATGCACATACTTAACTGAAAAGTTGGATGTGCAATCGACCGGATTCGAACCTACACCCTCCGGAATAAGGCTAATTGACACTTTTTTTAATGGTATTAAATAGTTCATTATCGTTATAATAGACTGATTTTTTTTCATATTTTTTGAGATGTGATTACATAAAAATTTTAGTATTAAAATATGTTTTTGACAATACGAGCCAAAACGCCTGTCGGCCATGATAGTCTATATTTCAACTGTTTCATGACGTCACTATAATAAATCCCATACAAATGGAGCGTTTGACAAAAATATTACTTATTAGTTCGACGTTTAGTACATCAAGTGTGTTAGTGACGTCACAACATGGACGACAACGTTTTTGACGTTTGGAAAATTTGAAAAAATTCGTGATATTTAAATTAATTTTTATAAGAATTCCCTAACTTTTATTAATTGATATCGATATATTTCGGACCCTTATTCCATGAACGAATTTTATATTGTTTATATTAAATTTGATATGAGTCAACTACCCTAATAAGTGTTCATTTACACGAGAGGCAGCTGCTACCGAAGGCTGCAGTCGAGTGCCGTTGGCTGCCGCCGAGACGTCGCTAACTGCAGTCGGCGACGCCGTCGCCTGCCGCCGAGACGTCGCCAACTGCAGTCGACTGCGGTTGTCGGTAGAGTTGCCGCCCGTGTAAATGAACCCTATCATAGGATCAAGCAAAGCTATTGTGCTAAAGCGGTTCACAAAATCCACATGAGAACTCGACAATGGCGTATTGTTTATTTAATTTAATAATGCAAAGTGCGGTGCGTCAAAGTCACGCCTGTAACCAAAATGGACTCTGTTAATTGTGTATCCAGCATAATTAATCATTCCACACGAAGCATCTTTGTTTTTGTTAATAGCCATGTTAATATGAGTTTTTAGACCTTTATAGCTCAATGGTGAAAAACAGAGAGGATTTAGATTCAACTAGCGGACGCCCGCGACTTTGTCTGCGTGGAATTTAGTTTTTCACAAATCCCTCGGGAACCATGGATTTTTTCGGGATAAAAAGTAGCCTATATGTTAATCCAGAGTAATTTCAGCCAAATCGCTTTAGTACCTAGTAGCGGCGTTAAAGAGTAACAAACAATCAAACATACGTACATCCAAACATCCATACAAACTTTCGCGTTTATAATATTAGTAGGATTTACATTTATATTTTTACTAGCGGACCCGGTCAAGCTTCGCTTTGACTTTTGTGCACTTCTTCCATACCCTTATCTAACCTACTCCAACCCTAGACCTACCCTACCCCTACCCTAGCCCTACCCTACCCCCACCCTTCCCATACCCTACTCCTACCTTACTCCTACCCTACCCCTACCCTATACATATTAAAATTCAAATTATTACGAATCGTTTGTATATGGAAATTTTTTTTTAGTCTTTTAAATTTTTCTCGCCGTAAAAACCATCCTAGATCTTCAATGAACATTTAAAAAAAAGAATTGGCCAAATTGGTCCAGGCGTTGTTGAGTTATGCGCTTACCAACGCATTTTGCGATTCATTTTTATATTATAGATAAATATCAATGGAAAAGTTACCTCTTGTTTAGAAAGTACTTTAGTTAGTTACAAAGGAGTGTGACACCACTAAGTTCCCATCTTTTTTTTTCTGAAAATATCTAAAAAACCGGACAAGTGCCAGTCGGATTCACTAACCGAGAGTTCCGTATATAGTATTATTACGTATAATATTAGTAGGATTTACATTTATATTTTTATAAATATCAATGGAAAAGTTACCTCTTGTTTAGAAAGTTAAAGATAGTTCAAGAATCCCGAATTTATCGAAGTTAATACCCCCGTTTTTTAAGATTTCATTACTATGTATGTACCTATAATTTATACTTCGTGTTGAGATTTTTCCTAGTAGATACTGTGGTCTAAAAACGGATATGAATTTGGATTTCCTCGTTGAATAAACGGCCGTATCTTTTGTAACGTAAACTTAAAAGTTTGATTTTTTCCCAACTTCATGGGACCTAAGTAGGTTTAGGTACGATTTTAATTTCAACTTAATACCTTCATTGACCTTAATACGCATTCTCGAAATAAAGGGTCTTAACATACAGACAGACAGGCGGATGGACAACAATGTGATCATTTATTTTTTTATATTTTTTTTATTTATTTATTTACTATGTTTGTCTTCCTCTCTAATTAAAAATCTTGTTTGTTAAGTATTAACAACAGAACACTCGTATATTACTCTTCATTGTCTTGGAAAGTGAAGTTTCTACACATACCTATGTAGATACATAGTAATTATTATTATTTATCTATTTTAAATTTAAAACCAATATAGGAAACGACGCAACGCTTTCCCGATCAGTCCTGAGCTCACCCTGGGGGTCATGTCTGAAAATCAGCGCTACAGTTACTTAGCTGTAGCATAGAGCTGAGGCAGCGCCCCATTCAGCCGAAGCCTTAGTATAAGTCTCATGTTTTCTCCTAATTATTTTATGCTTTTTGGCTGAATAAATGATTTTATTTTATTATTATTATTACTTAAACTATACCCGGTAAGACATTACAGTTGCCCAATTCGTCTTCCCAGGCTAAAAATAATTATAATTTTATATTACTAACAAAATTACTGGTGGTATCATATTATAAGGGACAAGGGTTTCTCTATTCTTGACGTGCGGAACCCTAAAACTAACATTTTTTACTGAATTTTTGAAATTTCTTGAAAAAAGGAAAAGGTTGTCATAGCTCGACCCAGAGTCGAGAAATTCATTAGTTAAAAAAACAAAAATTTAAAATACCTACCTATACCTATCAATTTGCACCGAGAAAAGTCTATCTTTAACACCATCGCAATAGTTTCGCCGATCGTGGGAACTATAAGAGATGCCGCTTCATATCTACTTAAGTGACTCAGCATTCTTTCTATTACCGCTGCCAAGTTTAAAAGAGCTTCCACTCTCCTCTCGATACTTGTAAAACAGACGCCAGAGATGTGTATGCTATTAATTTTGTAGTTCTTGCTAATTTGGTCGATTTTTACTTAATGAGTAGTTAGGTTTTCTTCTCTGAAGTGAACACGTCATAGATAATTCAATTTAATGCTGATCTGTAATTATCACATTAGGGACGCAGATTAAATAGGCAGATAGAGCGATCGGAACACGATGGTGTCGTAGCCGTTCCAAATACAAAATTCAAAACCGAATACATTCTCGAGTCAGTACGACACGAAACGTCGCATCAGTAATTTTCAATACTTAGCTATTATTGATGTTCATTCACATGTTCACATAAACTAAAGAAATAAGATGGAGTATTTTTTATTGATAATTATTGGTTATCATTATATTAATTTACGTAAATTGTTGTTAGTGTTAAATTTTGAAATACAAATTTATATCAAATACAAAAATAAAAAATGTATACATACGCGGATGTCAAGGACGCGTGACGTTTATTTTTTAATGGGTTTCACCGGCTTCACCACGTTGTTTGTAAAGACTCATTTTGGACACACTTTATTCTGTGATTAGGGATAAATTCTGAGCAGTTCTGATTGTTTATTGAATGCTAAGAGCCCTTGACGCGATGTTAAGTTACGACGTTGACGGAGATGTGAGCAGGCATTGGCAGAGATACCTACACGTTTATTCTACCTACTTATTCTACCTCTCTTTCGGGAAACTTCAAGACATCTTTCGTCCAAAATTCCTGAGTGCCTGAAGACGAAAGTCTTCGAACAGTAGATAGGTACGTGTTGCCAGTGGTGACCGGATCCGAGACTTGGTCGCTGACTATGGGCCTCATAAGAAAGCTCAGAGTCACACAGCGAACGATGAAGCGAGCTATGCTTGGTGTGGTTCTGAGGTGATAGAATCAGAAATGAGGATATCCGCAGAAGAATCACAGTCACCGATATAGCTCAGCGAGTCGCGAAGTTGTAGTGGCAATGGGCGGGGCACATAATACGAAGAGCCGATGGATGTTGGTCACCAGGTGCCGGAGTGGCGACCCCGCACCGGAAAGCGCAGCGTTGATCGACCCCCCACTAGATGGACCGAGGACATCAAGCGGGTTGCAGGGAGCCGCTGGATGCTGGCGGCTCGAGAATCAAGATCGTGGTGTTTAGATATCTAGGTATACAAGAGGCCTATGTCCAGGAGTGGACGTCCACCGGCTGATAATGATGATACCTACCTCTTACGGATTCTATGTCCAGCGTCCGAATAGAGAATTAATCTGAGGCGGTATCATACATACCGGATATATGGAAATATATATTTTTTTCCAGAAACATTGTCATCATCATCCATCATCATTAACAGCCCATATTCGGCTCACTGTTGAGCATGAGTCTCCTCTCAGAATGAGAGAGATTATTAGGTCATTAATTCACCTAGCTGGCCCAATGCCGATTGACAGACTTCACACGTACGTAGATAATTATAAAATATTTCAGGTAGGTATGCAGGTTTCCTCACGATGGTGTTAGGTAGGTACTTCATAAGTTTAAAACACGTGATATTTAATTTCTTAAAATGAACTTAAGTGAAAAATTGGAGGTGCATGCCCCGGACTGGATTCGAACTACGCCCACCGAATCGAAGGCAGAGGTCATATCCACTGGGCTATCATGGCTACCGTACATACTATTGTTGAATATTCCAAAAAAAAATATTATACTTAACCTACTTAGCTATTAAATACCTAACCTTTTTAATGCCTATTAATTAAGATAGTAGTAGTAGAGTAGTAGGCAAGTAGATAAATGAACTTCGTTACTTACCTGCCCCTATTATATTTGCTAGATACCGAGGTACGGATTTATAAGAATGCTTTATGTTCTGTGCCTTTACCCACATTTACTACCTACATTGCCTATAAGGACTTGTATCCAAGGCCGTAAAATAAATTAAAAAAAAAAAAAAAATACTACCTACATGAAAAGCTTTAACATAGGCATTTCAATATGTTTTTATACTAGTTTTACTAATGAGATAATACCTACCTACTTACTCAAAACTTTTCATCTCCGGTAGATACTCGCTACGAAGCGATGCGGTGGGGCTAAGCCACAATATACGCAACTTTTGTCCAACAGTCGGAAATTAATAAGCTAATGATGAAGAACATCATTCTATGCAGTCTGTTAATAACTTGCATGTGTGTGTGCGTGTGTGATACGCTCGTCTGATTTATAAACAATACGTCAGTGACGTAAGCTTCTTTAGCGGCGCAGATTTATGACTAGAGATGCGCGCGCGCATGCTATCGAGTGTCGAGATATCGATGGTCTTCTTTTTTAATCATCAACGTACGCTTTTAGAAACATCTTAATTGTTTTATGTAAATAACGCAATTACGTCATACGTGATAGATCAGTGGATATGACCACTGCCTTTGATTTTAAGGGCGTATGTTCGAATCCAGTCGAGGGCATCCACCTCCAACTTTTCAGTTATATGCATTTTAAGAAATTAAATATCACTTGTCTCAAACGGTGAAGGAAATCTCATCGTGGAGGAACATCGTGGGAAGTTTTTTAATTCTCTACGGGTAGAACATCTGCCAATCCACATTAGACTAACGTGGTGGACTAAGACTTAACACCTCTCATTCTGAGAGGAGACACGAGCTCAGCACTATATGAGCCGAATATGGATTAATAATGATGATTAAGGGAACTAGCAAAAACGATCTCATCACTAATAGTAATCTTGACCAGGCATTCCAGGATTAACCAAATCTGAATAAGCATATAAACCCTATTACAATAAAATAATACGTAACATTTTAAAAAAAGCTTCGTAATGGTGACGTATACAACCTATAATTAGTTACAGTTCTGACTGTTGAATAAAAAATTGTGAGATTCCTTTGAAATACATTTAGAAAATGATTATATTTTAATTTTTGTTTATTAAAAAGAAATTAAATCATTGTTTTAAGTATCGAGTGCATGCCACTGCAAATCAGATTCAAACCAAAATTCACACAAACACGAAACTTTATACGTAAACAATTTATACAGCTATAAGTTTTAAAGGCTATTCTTTTGCTGCACTATACAATTTCTACTAAGCAATAACATAAAACATCAATCCCACCCGCCCTGTATACGCATACTAACTTTAGTCTAAGGGCCAACGCAAATCGAGCAACAAATTTCCTTTTCTAAACCGTCTGGTTCATTTAGTACAAAATTTTTTGAGTTTACATTTTACAAGTTTTGCGAGGGATAACGGTATTGAATATTTATGAATGAGGATTATTGAAATGATGATATTCAACATTTAAGGCAAACGACGCGGCGTGCGGACCAAAGAGAATATTTTGTTAATATTAATATGTCAAAGTGACAAAAGAGAATAATGAAGGATATTTTTTTTTTAATATTCAAGGTACACAAACAATAGTGGTACGTTTGTACCTACACATATTAGGTAAGTACAGTATTTAACACTGACTCTATTATGATAATTTGGGCAAGTTTTTATCTATAAAAATATTGAATAACATAAATGCTGCTCTTAAGTTTTTTATCAGCTTCTCTTAATAGAATTTGACTTCAAAACTAAAGAAAATAAAGAATTTCAAAAGTAATTGTTAACTACAGCATAGTTTACTAGAATAAAGTTATTTGATTTCAATTTAAATATGAGTAATAAAGATTTATTTTACATTATGAAACACGGCTAAAACTCACGTGATATTAGGTCGGAGTATGCCCGACTAGTTTCGAACCCATACGGGGCCCTTAGTCATGAGCTGGGTCTTGCATCGCGGCACGATCCAAACGGACCTAATATCACGTGAGTTTTAGCCGTGTTTCATAATCATTTAATATGAATAAAACTCACGATAGTTTTAATTCTAAAAATTTCATTTTTACCTTGCATTTCATTTATTACGAAACGCAGTATTATTAAAAGATATATTAAATTCAATGGATACACGTAAAATTATTGTCTAACTTTAACATTACTTACCTATAGTCTACGCTGAGCCTAAATAGTCTACAACATCGATAAATTTTATCGACAACGCAAATCTCAAGCTCTAGTAGTCCACAATCTTGAATTAACCCGTTCCTTCACTACTACATGCATGCGGTAGGCCGTCTCTTTTACTCATGGGTGAAAGCACGTAAGTATATTAGTTATGTTTCTCGCACGGCGGTTACAACACTACAGACGTGCCAACTTGTCAGCAGTATGATGTTGGATTGAAAACGAATGATAGCTTGATCATTAAAATTGCACCTACGAGTAGGTAGCTAGTTTATGTGTTACATAGGCATGATATGAAATTACATAAGTATCTACATAGGCTAGGTACTTATATAAAATCATTAGCCTTAGGCTTCGCTGTATTCTGGTTAAAAATCAAATATACATTTTAAATATCCTTGTTCCCATAGACATATCTCTTTCCCGTGGAATTAAATATAGCCTATGTTACTCAATTAATTTTTTAAATCGGTCGAGTAGTTTTTGTAATCATTACAATAGGTAAATACTTAAAGAAGTAATCTTTAAGTATTTACCTAAGCAGTTATTATTTATTTGCTGAGAACACAGACAACACATATTCGGTCATTTCAGGCGTACAATTTGCTACAAATATAATTTTTGGTTAAAAATTAGTAAGTATGTTTGAAAAATAAAATGTCAAGTGTAAAAGTATTGTAAATATCGTTATAACAAAATGCATTAATTAAATTTAATTTATTACTGTAGATTAGATGAACAGAAAAGATTTACATATTTTGCCGACCCCACTTACGTGGGACAAGCGAAAGGAGATGATGACTTTGGATTAGACGCAGTTTAAAATCTGCAGCACGACTGAAATCGGCACGTCTACAGAGGCGCGCGCGGCGCGGCGGCGGCGCCTTTGAAGCCCGGCCACGCCCCGCGCGCCCCTCCCCGCAGTTAATTCGTCACACGATAATGACAATGCTTTAATTACAAACGGAAACGCACTCGCCGACGAGAGAGTATTTTCGGTGGAAGTAACACGGTGAGGTGGCTTTCCTCCCACATTGTAGGGTAATTACCACCTTTACCTTACTGGTTGTAGGTACGACGGATTTAGTTTTGCTGACGGACGAGTTTTGCTGATTTTCTCTCTGTCATATTAGGTATCAGATTAGTCACATTACGTTATCAACCCATATACGGCTCACTGCTGAACTCGAGTCTCCTCTCAGAATGAGAGGGGTTAGGCCAATAGTCCACCACGCTGGCCCAATGCGGATTGGCAGGCTTCACACACGCAGAGAATTAAGAAATTCTCTGGTATGCCGGTTTCCTCGCGATGTTTTCCTTCACCGTTTAATAATAATAATAATAATAAAATCCTTTATTCAGCTAAAAAATACAAATTAAAAAAAATCAAGAAGAAATTACAAACTAATACTAACAGAGCTTACAAACTACTTAAACATACCTACTTAAATTACAAAGTTCCTCTGTCTGTACTTAGTATAATAATATAATAAAGAAATTCAGCTGAAAGAGGCGCTGCCTCAGCTCGTTTGAGACACGTGATATTTAATTTCTTTAATTAGTCACATTATCTAGGATAAATATGAATGAATCGAGTGACAATTTGACACCGCATAAGAGACCGCACGCCAGGGAGCAAAGCTCTGTAGAGCCACTACCCAAGGTGTGTAGTCACTATTTTGTAAATTTTTGTCTTACTTTAATCATGTGTTAAATTTTTTCATTGTTTTTTTTTTTATTTCATATTGTATGTTTGTGTTGTACTCAGCTAAATAAAACATTTTATTATTATTATTATTATTACTAGCGGACCCGGTCAAGCTTCGTTTTGATATAAGTGCACTTATTCCCTATACCTACTATACCCTTCTATACCTCTACCCCTACCCTACCCCAACCCTACCCCAACCCTACCCCTACCCTACCCCTACCCCTACCCTACCCCTACCGCTTGACTCTTAAACGTTTGCATGGGAAATAGAAAAGGGCAGTTTTTAGGGTTTTCCGGGAAATTATTTGATTTTTTCTCACCTTTTAAACCTTCCCTATACCTCCACGAACATTTCAAGACCAAGATAAGATAAATCCATTAAGCCGTTCTCGAGTTTTAGCGAGACTAACGAACAGCAATTCATTTTTATATATACATATAGATACCTACGGAATGAAAGCAAAATAATGCATATTCGTCTCTCTGTTGAGCTCGAGTCTCCTCTCAGAATGAAAGGGGGTTAGGCCAACCACCACGCTGGCCCAATGCGGATTGGCAGACTTCACACAAGCAGAGAATTAAGAAAATTCTCAGGTATGCAGGATAAGAACGGTGAAGGAAAAACATCGTGAGGAACGGTGTTTTTCCTTCACCGTTTGAGACACGTGATTTGATTTCTTAAAATGCACAAACTGAAAAGTTGGAGGTGCATGCCCCGGACCCAGTGGCGGATTTACATGGTGGATTGAATTTTTGAAGCCCCTACGGAACTCTGAAATTCGATAGGTATCCTAGTTCACAATCAATACCTTAAATTGTGTCAATAAAATTGCAAGTTTTACTATCGTAGTAGGACTGTACAGAACGTACAGGACTAAAATAATAAGTTTGACTTGGGTCAAATTTGCCGCCCCCTAAAATCTGCCGCCCTAGGCTAGAACCTACACCCTCCGATATCGGAGGCAAAGGCCATATCCACTGGGCTATCGTATAATAATCTATAATATAAAAATGAATCGCAAAATGCGTTGGTAAGCGCATAACTCAACAACACCTGGACCAATTTGGCCAATTCTTTTTTTTAAATGTTCGTTGAAGTTCTAGGATGGTTTTTACGGTGAGAAAAATTCGAATAATTGCCGGAAAAACCATAAAAATAGCCCTTTTCCTTTTCCCATACAAATGTTTTCTAACTATACCATAGTCAATTTGAGCTTTATTGTTATTGTATAAAGTTCATATCTATATATATATACTTATAAATGAATCCATATATCCCTTGGTCACGCCATCACGCGTGAACGGTTGTACCGATTTCACTATTTTTTTTTTTCATGTGTTTGTTATAGTCAGGAGAGGGTTCTTATGACAGAAAAAATTAGGGGTAGAATAGGGGTAAAGTAGGGGTTGTTAAAAGTTTACATCGAGTTTCACGCGGACGAAGTCGCGGGCATCCGCTAGTAATAAATATAAATTATAATATTAGAATTAGGTACCTTCAATTGATACCGAAAGTCTGACTGAAACGCTGCGTTGCGTTAATGGTATTGTAGAGTCCCAGTTCTTTCATGACTCCTTATTAGATACCTTTGCCTAATGATTGGTATTAAAAATTGGCATCAGTTTTACACTCGGTTGCCACCTGACAGCAAGCCGTGGTCCTCCCCGAGACCTGAATAGGTACCGTTAGTCCTGAATTAGCCTCGTCGTCATCAACCATATTCGGCTCACTGCTGAGCTCGAGTCTCCTCTCAGAATGAGAGGGGTTAGGCCAATAGTCCACCACACGCTGGCCCAATGCAGTCACACGCTGGCTCAATGCGGATTGGCAGACTTAACACACGCAGAGAATTAAGATAATCCTCTGGTATGCAGGTTTCCTCACGATGTTTTCACCGATTGAGACACGTGATATTTAATTTCTTAAAATGCACACAACTGAAAAGTTGGAGGAGCAAGCCCTACACCCTCCGGAATCGGAGGCAGAGGTCATATCCACTGGGCTATCACGGCTCTGAATTAGCCTATAGGTAAGCTATTTAAGCAATTGCTTTGGACATCTTATCTAGGGGGGCTTCAAATACCAGGGCGTAACCGTATTAATGACGGAAAAATACGGGGCCCCCGGACTTCAGGGGCCCCTTACGTGTGAAAGCAAAAATTAGTAAAATGTAATCCACAATTTTACTTAATCTAGTGTTTCCCGAGAAAAAAACATGAAAATCTGCCTATAGTTTTCAATTCAGATGACAAAAGTAAGAAAAAGCAACCTCCTTGGTAGATGCGCCCAAAAGTTGGAAACATACTAGGTACCTACATAGGTTAAGTCACTGTCATATTTATTGTAACCAACATTTTTTTTCTTTTGTGAGTTTTTACCCTTTTTTGATTTTGATACAAGGCACGCTACGCCACTGTCTAGAGACGACGACGAAGTATAAAATTATAGCAACTTCAAAATCCGACTTCGAAAGTCGCTTTTTAAAACGACGTTGACGTTCGGTTCGTCATGACCACAGGGGAAGGTTGCTTGGAGCATCAAGTTACCTTAATCCGGCACTGAGTACCTCCGCTTAACAATACTGGTTCAACCGCCGCCATCTCTAATGCCGGCAGACCTGCATCTCAGTCCTGGGCCTCTACTCCAAATATGTCAGAGAAGGGCTCAGTCAGTCAGGCCCAGGAACAGAGCCTCTTGTCTTTGAGCCCTGAAGGTTGTTGAACTCTATACCTGATTGACTCAATGACTGAAAATCATATAAATTATGTATCGTATTATATCGTAGTTAGATAGGTGGTACCTACCTATCTAACTACGATATAGGTAGATTCAGAGGAACTTAGGTATGATAAGTAATTTATCAGCCTAAAATAAATCAACCAATATTAATAATTTTTAATTTATCATCCATTATTTAAATTGCATAGGAAGTATTAAAAGTAAAAGAAGTAAAGAAGTATTAAAAAACTAAATCTCTCTTCAATATCGCAATAAAGAATCGGTTTAATTTGATTTAACCTTACACCTATCTATCTTTAATAAAAAAAAATCCCCAAGCACACCACCTAGGTACTTATTGACACAAGAGAGCCATACAAAATCTAATTTCCATACAAACTGCACGATACAAGCCGTCTCTTTGAAGTTAAACTCTAGAACTGCGATACAAGGCGGCAGCGCACTCTGAACACGCTCTTACGTAATTACTGGCGGCATTCTCAAAGAGACCGCCGCTGCGATCGGCGCTTTTGTACTTTAATAAATGAGCATACTCCATCAATCGATACTCCACTATATTGCTATCGTATCAAGGCTGATTTCCGTGTGAGCGGGCGCAGTTTTCTTAACACCTTAGCCGAGTAAAGGGTCATATCGGTTAGGGATTTTGCCACGGATATGTCAAAAAGGTTTTATTGGTTCCTAAATGAGACCGCACGGGGTGTGTGGAATTAGGTCATTCTGGTTCAGTGTGGAGGAATGGATTGATTTAACTTGCGCGAGATACGGGGTAAATCCTTTACTCTTTACTCTTCCATATCGACACACGATCTGGGATTACTTACTTATTTCTTTCGGCGCTACAACCCTTTGTGGGTGTTGACAGTATACTTAGTGGTCTTGACCTCCTCTACCACTTTCCCTTTCCTCTTTCCCACGCAGATAATCTTCTTTTAGGTTATCTTTTTTTAGGTCTTCCTTTTAATCTTTTTACCTGTGATCTCCATTTTGTCATCACTTTAGGCCCTCTAGTATTTGGCATCCTCTCTACGTGCCCTAGCCACGATCTGGGATACTGAGACGCGCCGATTGAGAATCACTGCCTTCAGTACATACCTACCTAACCCTTGATCCTATAATCATGAAAAAACTCTTAATAAGGTTATTAAAACTCATAAGTAACCAAGTTTAACCAATCTTATATTATGTGTTTGTTTATTGAAAAGTGTTAAATACGCGCGTCGCGTGCGACGTCGCTACAGGCCTCTTGTCCTTCATATACATGCATGTACAGCTCGTGCGGACTAACTTGACACTTGGCTGGCGCAGTCGCAGTGGGTAGTGACCCTGCTTCCTGCATCCACGGCAGTGGGTTCGATTCCCACAACTGGAAAATATTTGTGTGATGAGCATGGGTGTTTTCCAGTGTCTGTGTGTATTTATACATATTATAAGTATTTATATATAGTATATAATTTTATATTAATATTATAATATCAACTATCTTAGCACCAATAACACAAGCTACTCTGTATGCTTACTTTGGGGCTAGATAGTGATATGTATTGTTTAAGTATATTAATTTATTTATGTTTGTACCTACTGTGCTTGCTTGGTTGTGCTTGCTAGCCACGTGTCAAGTTAATTCGCACGAGCTATACATGCTACGCTAAAACTTAAGAAGTATATATAAAACAGCGAAAAAACTGACGTCTGCCGTTTGCGCTACAAGATCGTTAGAACTTGATGGTCAATGGCTGACAGCGTCTACACGAAATACCTATCTACCTCCATATTTTTTTAAACAATATTTGCCATTTTTAAATATGGCCAATAATCCATTCCCCTCCAACTATGCGGATTGGCAGACTTAACACACACAAAGAATTTAGAAAATTCTCTGGTAGATATGCAGGTTTCCTCACGATGTTTTCCTTCACCGTTTTAGACACGTGATATTTAATTTCTTAAAATGCACACAACTGAAAAGTTGGAGGTGCGTGCCCCGGACCGGATTCGAACCCACACCCTCCGGAATCGGAGGCAGAGGTCATATCGGACTGATTGCAGAATCGTAATTCAAAAAGTAAGTAAGAGAGAGAAAGAATAGGGCTATATATTCGATTAAATTGCGTACTGCTAGCAGGTCCCACTGTACTCAAATAAACGAAAACACTAGGGTTTAGATCGTAAAGTCCTGCTGGCAGGACGCTGGACGTTCTATCATTTAAAGCCTTCCCAAAATGAAGTAAGTCTGGCTATTGCAAGCTCTCCACAGTTACCGATTACGAGATATGAGAGAGAAAACATCTATACGTACTATAGGTACCTACCTACTTGGGTGTAACTCCTTTTTCTTCAACTTGCGATTCTGACAACTTAATTTGCGCCTGTTTTGCACGGAAAACTTGTTTATAAACATAGGTAGCAGTTGTGTCTAATGACTCGCGCTTCGTTGGTGGTTCTCTTTTCTTTAAATTATTTAAATAACTACTTAGCTACACTAACCACCTACGTCAGAGAAGTGATAGCCCTGTAGATATGACCTCTGCCTTCAAAATCAAAAAGTAGGCTCAGTTTACAAGCACTTTTGACACGTCAGTTGACTATTTGTAAAGATTCTACCACCGGTTCGGAAGGCTGATTAGGCTGAGAAGATACCGGAAAGAAACTCAACAGTTGCTCTTTTTAAAAAAAATCAAACAGTATTATACCTAATTTACAATTGATGACAACATTACCTACTTAATTTCTTATAGTTTTAATTTTGCTTCCTTTGTGAAGGTGGAAGGCTGATAAAATGGCCTCCAAGCGCCTTTATCTTTAAGGAACTCATCAATGGTGTAGTAACCTCGACTAAATGAATTCAATTTGTAGGTATATGGTGTGTTCGTGATCACGAGACCCTAATCTCAATACATATACATCCTATAAAGAAGGGGTCGACCCCCCACTGGTGGACCGAGGATATTAAGCGGGTTGCAGGGAGCCGCTGGATGCTGGCGGCTCGAGATCGTTGTGCTTGGAGGGCCATACAAGAGGCCTATGTCCAGCAGTGGACGTCTATCGGCTGATAAGGTAAAGAAGGACCTTGTGCTGTTAAGTAATATGCTGATAATGATAGTTCCGGCATCTAGAAAAAAGCTATTCCTTAATAAAACATAGTTGTATATACCTATCTCGTTTACCTGTGAGTGTGTGAGAGAGAGGCACGCCCCCTGGGTGGCCCATAACAGTACCCGATGATCTATCGACTGCGCAAGATTGCTAATTCGCCTCTCAAGTCTCTCTATGGGAGATAAACATAATTGCATTCGGTGTTCGCTTTGTTTCTTATTTGATCTGCGAGTGATATGCGTTGTTTATTAGTATGTGTTATATCTAGACTAAATTGTCAATCTATATGCCTATTCGTACATAACGAATATTATTTATATGGGTAGGTACATACCACGATAAAACGACGAGATTTTTAATGTCGATATTTCGACCCAGTTGCATGGATCGTGGTCATGACAGGGCTCTTTCTGTTGAAAATCTAGTCGTTTTATCGTGTTTAGTTTAGTTATTTATTTGTAATGTATAACCTAAGAAATACTACTTAAGAAATTAGGACTACCACGTGTCTCAAACGGTGAAGGAAAACATAGTGAGGAAACCTGCATACCAGAGAATTTTCTCAATTATCTGCGTGTGTGAAAAATTGGATGGTAGTCAAAATAAAACAATTCTACACCTAAAATTGTTTTGCGTAGAGATTATTTCGTGTAGAGATTATTACAATTTGAATAATATCAATTTAAAATTATAGTTTGGAAAATGAAATATAAACCTGTCAACAGATGGCGTTATATCGTTTTATATCGCGCTTCAAAAGTGCTTTCTGCATACATTAATTAAACAGTCCGCAAATAGCAACGTTCTATCCGTTAAATTAATATTTATAGATATTTTTGGCTATTTTTGATATAGATACCCTTTAGGTATCTATCAGAATCTGTTGATAATTTATAAAGTTAAATGATGATGATGATGATGATGGCAGATGACGATTCTTCTAATTTCTATGCATGTAGTTTGTCTAACCTTGAACCACTCCAACCTACCGATTTTTTGACTACAGTTCTCACATGAATTTTCAGTTCTAGTAACATTGGATTGAACCCCCGACCTCTAGTTCCTAAACCACACACATCACACTCACTCAATCCATTATACCCATTAGCAATGATATTTTATTCTAGAGATAGGACGCTAGCGCATTAAAACTGAGGCGGACAATTAATGTGCATAAAATTGTCGAAATTTTATTTTGGTGCTTATTTTAATAAGCACCAAAATACAACGATAGTTATTTATATACTTAAATATTTTGTACAATATCGAGTAATGTGCTTAGGACGTTTTGAAACTATATTTATATAGCTATAGGTACACAAATCCATCCATATTAATATTATAAATGTGTGTGTGTCTGTTTAATTTTCCGTCTTTCACGGCAAAAAAGAAGCGACGAATTGACGTGATTTTCTAAGTGGAGACAGTTGAAAGGATGGAGAGTGACATATGCTACTTTTTGTCACTTTCTAACCTAAAATGGGGGGTGGAAGTTTGTATGGAGCATTTGTAGGGGTAGGTTAGGTAGGGAAGAAGCTAAGCTTGACCGGGTCAGCTAGTATTATATACCTAATGTAAGTAAATACAAAATTGTGCATGTTTGTGCTCAGTGGGGTCGCTAAATTCGGATCACTTTTTGCGGTGATTTTTTAGGCATGTAACATATCTATAGATAAAATAATCATTGTGTTTTATATTCAATTAATATAAATATGAATAACACTCACGATAGTTTACTTGCTAAAATTGACTACCTTCCTTATTAAGTAATAGCGGACGCCCGCGACTTCGTCCGCGTGGTATTTAGTTTTTCGCAAATCCCTCAGGAACCATGGAATTTTTCGGGATAAAAAGTAGCCTTTGTGTTACTCTAGGCTATAATATATCTCAATACCAAATTTCAGCTAATTCGGTTCAGTACCTAGTCGAGGCGTGAAAGAGTAACAAACATTCATATCATCAAAATCAGTTTTCGCAAATTTCGGGAAACCATGGATTTTTTCGGGATGAAAAGTATGTGGTAATCCAGAGTAAAATCTATTTTCATTCTAAACTTCAACCAAATCGCTTCAGTAGTATCGGCGTTAAAGAGTAACAAACATCCAAACATCCATACAAATTTTCGCGTTTATATTAGTGTTTTGGCGACCTCCGTGGCGCAGTGGTATGCGCGGTGGATTTAGATGACGGAGGTCCTGGGTTCGATCCCCGGCTGGGCAGATTGAGATTTTCTTAATTGGTCCAGGTCTGGCTGGTGGGAGGCTTCGGCCGTGGCTAGTTACCACCCTACCGACAAAGACGTACCGCCAAGCGATTTGGCGTTCCGGTACGATGTCGTGTAGAAACCGAAAAGGGGTGTGGATTTTCATACTCCTTCTAACAAGTTAGCCCGCTTCCATCTTAGACTGCATCATAACTTACCATCAGGTGAGATTGTAGTCAAGGGCTAACTTGTAAAGAATAAAATAAAAAAAAAGTGTATATTAAGAATATTGATAATTGCTAAAAAAGCACATGACTTAACAGTTTTAGTAGCATTGGATTGAACCCCCTCTAGTACCTAAACCTCACACATCACAACCCATTATATCCATTAGGCTATCCAACACCATACATCATAACAATATTAAGCTGTATACGGTTATTTTGTGAATGGTTTGGAAAGTGGCGGGCACTGTATGTGGGGTCCGTTAATAAATTAGTTTCGGGACCTCACATAGAGACCTCAGTGCGCCTCGCCCCGCCCGCGGGCGGACAGACTACCGCTGTCTCGCTCTATTGCCTTATAAGGTAATGAAATAAGTGCAACTGTAGAGAAGTTACATCTATACTAATATTATAAAGAGGAAAACTTTGTTTGTATGTTTGATTGTTTGTTTGTTTGATTGTAATGAATAGGCTCAAAAACTACTGGACCGATTTTAAAAATTCTTTCACCATTCGAAAGCTACATTATCCACAAGTAACAAAGGTTAAATTTTATTTTGGAAAATAATAGGGTTCCGTAAGATATTTGAGTTTTTCGGACACAAGGTGTACAAAATCAACCAGAAAAGTAAGGTAGGGGTGGGTAGGAGTAGAGTAAGGGTAGGGGTAGGCTAGGGGTAGAGTAGGGGTAGGATAGGGGTAGTTGAAAGTTTACATCGAGTTTCACGCGGACAAAGTCGCGGGCGTCGGCTAGTACTCGATACATACGAGTACACTCAGTGTCGGATTAAGGTGACTTGATTATGTACTTGCAATCAACCCCTGTGGACCCCCCAGTCAAAGAATAATATACCTATATATTTTTTTAATGTTAATAACAACACCTATCGTCTGAAATTCCTCAGTGCCTGAAGACAAAAGTCTTCGAACAGTGCGTGTTGCCAGTGATGACCTATGATTCCGAGACTTGGTCGCTAACTATGGGCCTCATAAGACGGCTCAGAGTCACACAGCGGGCGATGGAACGAGCTATGTTAGGAGTATCTCTGCGTGATCGAATCAGAAATGAGGAGATCCGCAGAAGAACTAAATTCACTGACATAGCTCAACGAGTTGCGAAGCTGAAGTGGCAATGGGTGGGGCACATAATCTGAAGGGCCGATGGACGTTGGGGTCTCAAAGTGCTGGAATGGACCCCGCACTAGTAAGCGCAGTCTTGGTAGACCCCCTCACCAGGTGGACTGACGACTTCAAGCGAGTCGCAGAAATTCGCTGGATGCAGGTGGTTTAGGATCGTGATGTTTGGAAGTCCCTACAAAAGGCCTATGTCCTGCAGTGGACGTCCATCGGCTGATATGATGATGATGATGATGAATAACACCAATATATCAATCAACTCTCGAATGCTGAAATTGCTTAATTTGTGTGTTAATTTTTTTCTGTCATCTCTGGTGTCCCTAGATGGGAAATCTATAGGTACCTACTTCGGTATTATTAAACGGAATAACATGATGTCTTGTTGATCTTTAATAGATTGTTTGGAACTACATACCTACCGACCTAAAAAAATATTCACGCATTCGAAGTTGCGGCCATTTGGTAGTTTATAATAGGTATTTATTGCAGATGCCCGCCAAAAATGTCGTAAAACTTTGGCTGTACCTATGGTCAACGATCTTTGCCTGTCCACGTTGGGATCCAACTATAGGTGAATTAAAAATGTCGTAAAACGTTAAAGCAAACTTTTTTATTATGTAATGTTTTCATAATTAAAATAGAATTAGGTGTCTAGTTTAGATAGGTATAGGTATAAGAAACTGTCGGGTGGTTACTGGTTAGGGTAGGCTAAGGCCGGGGATGGCAGTGTTACCAACTCTCCAAAATATTTATCCCTAAAGTTTGTGTCAAAAACCCCTAAAATCACCTTAATTGTTGTCCCCCTAAAAAATATAAATTCATAATAATTTAGAAATAATATGCTGTAATATGTTTCAAAAGTCTATATTTAATACAGACAAAATACTACGTCTTTATCTGAAGATTCAGATTTTTTTCAAATCATACATGTTGACAATGAATAAATTTACCATTTTTTTTTATATTCGATGAAAATTGCCGCCAGTTGCCTCAGAGTTGTAGTTGTAGAGGTTGTAGAATAACGTATTATATGTCGTTATAAGTCGCTAGGCCAAGAAAGAAATATTAAAATTATCATCAATTTAAAAATATTAAAGAGTCAAAATACCCCTAAAAATTTCAGACCCCTAAAAAAATCCCATTTCACTTATTTGCCCCCTAAATCTGGGGGAAAACCGCTAAGTTGGGAACCCTGGGATGAGTATTCCGTTTTCCACACTATAATAGAATAGGTACTTACCTAACCTACGGGCTACGGGGTATATAGGCTACCTACATAAACATTAGCTTCGCTAGCATATTTCCAGGCCATGTAAAGTCCTAATTACAAAAACACTATATGTAATAATTTTTGAGGTACCTACCTAATAATTGGCACCTATCTAGGTAGATACCTACCTATTTCGGCACAATTTTTAGAAAGTAAAACGATTGTTCCCTGTGTTACGGAATTTGAAATTTAATGGGTGTTTATTAAAACGTTTTATGGGCTGTTCGTGATTTCTAATGTTAAGAAAGCTTGGACATTAGTGTCAAAGTGCATGCCTCGTAATTTAGTTTAAGTGGTACTTATATACAAGAGAGCTTTAGCTCGAATCAGAGTAGAGTTACACAACAATAGACAATGGAGGGTACGTACGGAACTAATCTCTAAATTGCAACTTCAAGCGTATATTTACATGCAATGCCATCTAGAATTATTATAATAAAGTTATTTTCTTGCCATTTACTAGATGTCGCTAATAAAATAGCTGCCAGAAAAACAATTTACTACTGATCAACAGATGGCACTACAAAATTGCTTCTATTTAATCTTACAGTATTCATCATTTAAATAGATTTAATTAACATTTTATACATTAAATATTAGCTATTTAATATTAAGGTATCTACAAAGGGTATCTATTTAAAAAGTATTAAGGTGGAAATTTAAGCTCAAAGAAGATTAAATCCTCACAGGATGGCTGTCAAGTGTCAATGTCAATATGCCATGCCAATTGCCAAAACAAAATATTTATCCAAATTCCAAACGTGAACGTCAAAACAAACGCTAAATGTTAGATAAATTGTGGATGTGGATTTGTTAATCGAGATTTTATTGTGTAATGTGTATATTTTTTACATTCTTTCAACATGAGCAAGGAAACAATAGACAAATTGTTCAAACTCAATAACGAAGTGTGTCCAAAACTTATATACTCAAACCCTTTGCTGGACAGAAATATTACGATGGCGGTTTCAAACAGTATAGTGAAAACACTGGACAGAAACAATGAAATTGGTAAAATACAGAAAGTGAGAACAGCAATGTTGAAAAGTTTACGTAGTATGTGTAAAACAGCACCCGATAGACACGTGGAAATAGACGAAGACTTGACCGAAGTATTGACATCGTTTTACGAAAAACAACTAACAAAATCGACCGGAACCAAAAACATTGATAAACAACTTGACTCATTCTTAATTCTAAATTCAAAATCTGTGAATCATAATACCAGTTTTGGGTCAAGCGTCAACCCGGAAGTACTGCAAGCGTTGTTAAATTTAAACAACAATGTAATTTACTCTGAAAACATTATAAAAGATGTCTTACACTGGAATGATGATCAAAAAACCCAAACTGTCATTCAAAATTTATGGAACAATGACCTTTCACAAGAACCAAGTTTTTACAATAAAATAGCTATTAAAATGAAACCCAAAATTGAACATCTGTTACTTAATAAATCTCTTAAGTTACTTCAAAATGATATTGATATTGAGACACTGTTTTCAAATAAAGAACTAAAATCATTAGTTGAAGTTTGTTCAGTTTCAACTGAATGTTTCCAAATTTGTACTAGTATACTGAATTCTTTGCTTATAATGACACATTTCAATACTCATATAGAGAATTTCATATTTTCTTTCATTCAGAATGTAAAATTGAAGACCAAATCAACCATATCCATCTTATATACTTATAGTCTTAGTAACTTGGTTACTATATTGGACATAGATGTAGATATGTTGCCTACTAAAGAAAATTATATTAAAATAGTTAAGAGAGAATTGAAAATTTTACATGAAAAATCAGAAAACAATGTAATAATGTTGCTTTCCCATTTTCCACAATGGTTTAATATATATTTCGATGATTAGAGGACTTTCTTTTAATCCTGATTATCATGCAGGCATAAAAAAAACCTACTGACAATTGTCAGCAAGTTTTTTTTAATTCTTTACAAGTTAGCCCTTGACTACAATCTCACCTGATGGTAAGTGATGATGCAATCTAAGATGGAAGCAGGCTGACTTGTTAGGAGCATGAAAATCCACACAGCTTTCGGTTTCTACATGTACCAGAACACTAAATCGGTTGGTGGTACATCTTTGCAGGTAGGGTGGTAATTAATGTCTCCCAAACAAAAACAACTTCATCTTGTTAGACTGAAGGTATTAGGCTAGTAGCCACTGGATGCCTGGGGTCCAAAACCATGTTGTTTAGAAATTAAAAAAAAGCCTATGTCTAACAGTGGATGTCCATCAGCTGATTGTGATGATGATGAACTTTATGTTGATGAGATGCCCAACTTAATAAAAAACCCTGTTTGTGGTAGGTAACAGGGTGACAATAAGAATTTCTGAGGGTGCAACCAGAATTAGGTATTTGATTAGTCTTTGAGCAGTTTAATAAGCAAATATAAAAAAAAGAAGAGCAAATATATGGAAAAAAAATATTTTGTTAATCATATCTTATACCTATTCACATTAGCAAGTTTAGTAACTAGCTGGAATGTTATTTCCTGAACTGGTAATAAAATTAGTTTCTACAAGTACAAAACTTAATAACAAAACGATTTAAATAAAGAACAAAAAAAAAAGAAAATTAATTTAGTGATTAGCAGACACCCCACAGTTTCACTTTCAAGAAAAGAAACAGAATTACCAGAAGCTGACTGTGTCTTTATTGTGTGTGTTTTAGTGTGTGTCACACTTTTACTTAAAATAGGTTAAATCCATTACAGAGACTTAATCAAATGTACACTACCCCACATGTAAACAATCTATCAAATATTTTAATTTTTTTTTCAAAAGTTCAAAAAGTTATTTATCAGATCAACAACTTACTCGAATATTACACAACTTATTTTAGTGGTAAACAACATATTATGAGATCATTAAGTGACTTATTAATTTTTTAAACAACTTATTCAATCATTAAACAACTTATACAATTGTCAAACTACTTTTTCAAACATTAAGCAACTTATTTAAACATTAAGCAACTTATTCAATCGTTAAACAACTCATTCAATCATTAAACAATTTATTAAATTGTTAAACAACTTATATAATCATTAAGCAACTTATACAATCATTAAACAACTTATTTGATCGTTAAACAATTTATTAAATTGCTAAACAACTTATTAATATGAAGAAAATATATTATTTAATTGAAACCATCCAAATCACGTAACTTATTATACTCGTATATCTCATATAGCTTTAGATGCGGGAATAGAAGTTGCGTGCCACCAATAACACCGAGTAGACCCTTCTTTGTTCGCTGCACTTTGTGAGTAAAACTTCTCAGGTGCTTTGCCATATTCTCCCAGAATGGATTTGCTACATTACAGTACCCACAATGATAAAGCCCTGGACGAATCTGAAAATGAAAAATATAATATTTTTTTATAAATAGGTGTCAATGGTCAATTTGACGACCTCCGTGGCGCAGTGTTATGCGCGGTGGATTTACAAAACGGAGGTCCTGGGTTTGATCTCCGGCTGGGCAGATTGAGATTTTCTTAATTTGTCCAGGTCTGGCTGGTGGGAGGCTTCGGCCGTGGCTAGTTACCACCCTACCGGCATAGACGTACCGCCAAGCGATTTAGCGTTCCGGTACGATGCCGTGTAGAAACCGAAAGGGGTGTGGATTGTCATCCTTCTCCTAACAAGTTAGCCCGTTTCCATCTTAGACTGCATCATCACTTACCATCAGGTGAGATTGTAGTCAAGGGCTAACTTGTAAAAAAAAAAAAAATAGGTCGCGATTTCATGAGATTCTAATAATATATGACACTTCAAGGTTGTCTGGCACAGATTGCTTTAGCAGTTAGACTGCTTTTGGATGCTATTGGTAGTTTTAAGTTTTTCTTTCATGTTTTTTGTAGTACATTGTATGCAATAAAATATTTTAAATGAATAAAATAAAATATTAAACCATAAAAGTCTAGCCATCACAGACTGTTGTCCTAAAATGATTATGATCAAACTTCAACTGTCGACTACAATAAAAGGGAGATGAAATACTGTATTCCTTGGATTCACTGCAAGTGCTAGATCCACAGTGTGGCAGAGAAAAACACTGAGCAGATTCCAGGACTTGTGACAGATGGTGTAGGGTTAAGGACATCCTTGACAGTTAACTAACACTCTACTACTCTGTTTGTGTTGTTCTCCCTTATTTTAATTAGTTAACTAACTAATTTAATATTTAATTAAAAAAACTCACTTCTCTAACGAAGTCTTCATTATCAACCAACACAGGTATAAGCAGCACATTACATTTTAATACAATGTCTCTGTGTGCTTTCTGTTTCAAATGTTGTTCTAACTCTGATATATCCAGTACCACATCACACCCAAAGCATTTCCCCTTGTGACGTTCAAAGCCATAAGAAAACCGTATCAATTCAAAACTTGTCACATCCATACATATCCCATCATTTAGTACTTTAACATAGTGTTCATCAATACGGAATGGGCCGTACACATCTTTTACAAAAGATTTGTATGGTACAGGTTTGACTGGTGGTTCTTCATGTTTTTTATCTGTTACAAGGCCTCTGATTTCTAAATGTCCTCTGTGAAATGATCCTTCTACATGTTGTTTGGCACAGTTGATATGTGCGGAGATGTATATGTTGCATAGAGAGCAAAAAGTCTTGCTACCTCCTTTGTTTAATTTTATATAGTTCTCTCTTGCGTACATAGCTAATTCGTGTCTCCTCTTCCCAGCATCGACAATGTGGTATGTTTTTACTACCTCTGCTTCAGGATGAAGTATTTCTATATGTTTATCTAAGGCTTTAAAGGATGGTTTCACTAAAGTATTGCAGTGTAGGCATAGAACAGTTTTCTCTTTAATGTTTACTTTATAATTTTTAGTTATAGTAGATGACTCTGACAACATTTTCATTATATAATCTTTTACTATTGTTTTATTATTGTTTGTATCACACTTTTTTTTAATAGTGTTTGTTTTGTTACTGTTTTCAGTGAAAGTTTCTATAGCTTTAGTTTTGTTGGGTTTTGCTGTGGGTTCTTCAGTATTTTTATTGTGATAATCATCCCAATGACTTGATAGTAGTTTTTTGTCAAAAGTCTCAGTACATGTGAAACACCAAAACTTGTTAGAGTTTAGCTGTAAATGCAAAGAGTTTTAAGTAAATTATTTTAATTGAAAATATACAGCCCCCTCTCCAATGGGCGAGACTTGTACACTGAACTGAGCCATTAATAAAATGCCGCAACCAACAACCAAGTGACAATATTTATGCAAAATATGAAGGCTAACACTGAAATAAAGAAATAGTTAGCATATTTTTTTATTTTCTAGTATGGGGTCACCATTCTACCTTAGGATCCCTACGTCCATTGGCTTTTTGAACTATATTGCCCCATCAGTTTCCCGACTTGTTGAGAGCTGTCTGTGACTATCTGACAATTCAGAACGTCACAAACAGCACTCAACAAGTTGAGACCCGCTACTAGTACCAATTACCCATATATATTGATGTATGGGTCCAATTAGACCTGATTTTCGAAAGACAGTTAAAAGTAGGCTGATAATGAATACTTACTTGTCTATAACACATATCCCCCTCACATTTAACACTGCTTTGTGTAAGGTTACCCATATGTGCAGCAGAAGCACCATGTTTGCCATACGTAGTGACAACTACATCACACAATGTACATTCCTTATTTGTGAAACCATTCCATTGGAACCATGACACATCTTTGTTGTTAACTTTAATAATACCATCAGGTTCACGTTTAACAAGATTTGATTTTTTGGAGACTCGTTCGGCAGTTGCTTTGTTGGCTTGATGGATGTCTTCCTTTATGTGATCAGCAACATATAGTGTTAACATATTACATATTTCACAATAGTAGGTATTGTTTATCTGGAATTAATTAGAATTCTAAAGTCCAGCTGTCCAGGCTAACATTGTTCTGTATATTATAGTTTATAGGCTATAGTACAGCCTTTCTTGATGAGTACTGTTTACCAACACAGAAATTAAAAATTAAGGTAGGAAGAAAAGCATGTATGTTGTTGTAAATTATGTATGTTTTGTTTATAAAATGTTATATAAAATATATTAACCATACCTGATTGTTTTAAGCTTATTAATCAAAGGACAATGGTCTGGTGTTTGTTGATAGAATTCATAAGCGTCTACTAATATAAACTATTACAGTTTGTAGAAAATAATTCATTTAATTTTTTGAAACAGAGCAAAAGGTCTAATTAAGTCCAAAAACTAAAATATATTCACATCAATTACACTTAAATAATTGAGTATGGCAACCATACTATTTATACGAATATTGCATATATCGGACAACTAGGGACGCGCACGATACCGAAAAGCCAGTATCGAATCGAATAAAATATCGTTATTGAACTACATGTATTCAATGACATCAGTTTAATTTCAGTAGAAAGAACATATAAACTAATATTTATGACGAATTACTATATTTATTTTGAAATATATATCAAATATTTTGATTTTCAAACAAGTAATAGTAATTAATTTAAATGCAATAGGTACACCTATTTAATTTAAATTACTTATTTCTAATCATGACAAAATACTGCTAAAGTTCACTCTCACTTAGCGGCATTTTACATTTAAGTAATAAAATAAACAAAATATAATAGTCAAACATGTTAATAATATAACAATTATTACCAACAGTAAGCCATATGATATATTTTAATAATCAAAGGAAAGGAACAAGTGTTT
Organism: Bicyclus anynana; assembly: GCF_947172395.1. NCBI lineage: Eukaryota > Metazoa > Arthropoda > Insecta > Lepidoptera > Nymphalidae > Bicyclus > Bicyclus anynana. Next base: position 7,127,790 of record NC_069106.1, on the reverse strand, counting down.
ACAAAGGTAATTATTGTTTAAGTATGTTCGACATGATTTTAAATAACGGTAAAACGTAAGTAAAAATAGTAAGTAATTTCCTGAAGATTACTTATTGATTACAAAAATAACAGTATCGAAAGGAAATCGATATTCATTAATCGATACTATAAAGTATCGATACTTTTACGTGTTCCTATGACAAGTCATGCACTAACAATTCAACTGTGAACTGTCAGTCAGTTGTCACATCGCGTCGTAATTTCGTTGTTTGCGTACTTAAGCGTCTTGTAAATCTTGTTGCATTTTTCCGATACTTATCAACTGATTTTCTGTACCTACATTATTTTTTAACGACCGCTTATGTTTATGGACACCGATTCTCCCGCTAAACTACTGACTTAAAACACTATTGTATTAAATTCCATGTTGGTTTTTAGATTTAATTAGGAAGGTTAATTTTATAAAGTATGTACATATATCCATGTCTAAGAGAAAAATGGGGATCAAACCTACTTTTTATGTTCTTCGATCGAACCCAAATACTCGGCTTCATAATAATGGAATAATTAAGACTTCAATTTAAAAAGTAGGTCTCTATTCGTTGTTGACAAAACATAACCTCTAAAACTTCAAACATAAATATCTCGAATTCCAGACTTCACATAATATTAAACCATAAGAATAAATTGTTAAGAAAATAATTATCTATCATTTTATATTTTTTTCAGTCATAGACGCTTAAAAAAAATGTCAGCAAAAATTTGTTTGGAAATAGACCATTGTCCTTTATTTACATTAATTTAAGAACAAGTTAAGTATATATATTTTTTTTCTCTCATTTATTTATTACTTTTTTTTTTAATTTTTAACAATATAAGTATAAAATACAAAACATTATTAAAAATTTATAAAAAAAATTCACCCTCCCGCTGCAGGATATTTGAGTGCCCAAGCAACCGGTGTACGCAAGTATTACTATTATTAAGTGTGAAATGAGTAGTGATTTATACCCTCATATTTAATTTATTTGTTGATAAACAGTACTCATCAAGAAAGGCTGTAGTATATTAGCTTGTACATTATTTTCTAGGGATGAAAACAATTATCATCTTATTGTGTTTGAGAATATTGTTATGACATGCGTAACAGCTGTGCTATACAAGATCTTAGGTGTCAACGGCAGCGCAGGAGAGCAGCAGCAGTGCATCATGCCGCCTCTGAGCCACCTGAAATCACTCGGAGGTGACATAGGGTTGCAAACAACAAATACGAGTGAGAGGTATAGAAAATTATTCAATTAATATTATAGTTTTTATAAAATAGGGCTTGATGGTAAAAACATATGCAAAAAATTAAAAAAAAATGATGGTGTGGACTAGTCGGTCAAGTCGAGGAGTATGGCTATTAACAATGTGCCGCGCGACTCGGACTTCCACGGACGAAATCTCTGGAGTTATTGAATCGAATTTAAAAATTCTTTTACCACTAGAAAGCCATGTCATTTGCGAGTGTCATAGGCTATATTATATCCCCGTATTCTCACGGGAACGGAAACTACGCAGGTGGAACCGCGGGCTAGTAATACATATTACATTCGTACCAATGCGTCGATATTTGTCAGGCAGTCTGAACAGTCTGAGAATTCGCTATCTGCTCTACGCAGTGCTATGAAGATACCTATACCGCAGCTCTTTTTATCTACGCGGTCTCTATAATTATATACGTACCTTATAAATAAAATCGTTTTTATACTTATGCAGGTATTCTTGCAATTTTAAATCATTTCTATGTTTCTCCCATCGCATGTGCTTCGTAACATCTGCCTCATCCTGGAATACTTCCTGACAAAGCACACAATAATAATCTATTTCACCACATAATATAAAATTCTTATAATATCTTTCCATTGCTACAAATCAAACAAAAAACAATTTTTAATTTTTTCAGCAAGAGCGAAGAATTATAACGGAAAACGTATTTTTTAAATGTCAAATCTTGGATTGATCCACAGATTTGATCCATAGCACAGATTAAAAAGATACTACGGATTGATATAGATATTACACACAGATTTAGGTAATACCTTAGACCATTAATAACTGGACTTGGTTCGCACCCAAATTTACCAACATAAAAGTCTGTCATTTTTTGAGGGGGACGAGGTAAACTCACACATCGAAAACATTTAACACCATTAAGTATATTCTGTGTCCATACACTACACACAACTATAAATTTGACTCACAATACACACACGCGTAATTTTTACACACACTAACAAACACATTGCCACAGTAAAAATATATATACAAACAGTATTGTAACTCGGCCGTATTTTTGAAATACATACATACAGCCGCGCGGTACGTAAACATGTGATAGGGCTGCCCGCCTCCAGCATTTTAATTACATTTGCCAACTTTGTGTTTCCATTTAGTTTTGTGATTGTAAATGTACTTCTTTTATGTAAACAAATAACAAAAGTACTTGTTTTTATATTTATATATATCAAGTTACTTTTGTTTTTTTTTTATCGGTTGCACCAGCTTCTGCACGCAGTTTGTAAAGACTCTCTCTGGGTACTCTGTGGTATTTAAGGAACATTGTATAGTATAAATTATTGTGTGTCAAGTGTCAAAGCACCGTGCGTTCGTCACTGCGGCACAGTCGCGACTGTCTGCACCCCACGCCCCGAGTTTGAGGTGCGTAGGTATAACTCGCTTTTCGACCTCTAGTATGAAGTCAAACTACTGCTTGTATATATTTTTACTGTGCCATTGCTTAGACTATCCACAGATTAAATACATAGAATATTCGATTACTGATCGATGTTTGGCTGTTTCGTCAAAAGAATCGATTATTTTTATTAATTGATTTTTATTAATAATTTGATGAAATTAAGGTTAATACTTTCAAATGTAACGTTACTGCATCTTTTACTAAACTACAAGTTTTTGGCCGTTTCTTATACCATTTAACTACACAAACCGGCATTTTTAGGGAACTCTTTACACGACGAAAACGATTACAACAATGAAACATCGATTCTGTAGCAACAGTTTTTATAAACGCGTTAGATCATAGATTTTTGATCTCTGCCAGGGGGGGTAACGGTTAGCGACCCAAGTCCTGTTATTAATGGTCTAAGTTCACGTGACCTTATTTCGTTTCCTCTTACTATTAGCTCTTTGATTATAATGTACTCTGTGGTGCTTGTGCCTCTACCCATAGATAATAATACCACAGATTAATATATACCAGTCTATAGTGATCTGTGTATATACGTTAATCTGTGGTGTTGTGTTTATATTGGTATGTTTGTGAATTTAGTAATTATTAAATAAAAATATATTATTCTAGCGTTGAATGAAAAAGTTCGCCCTATAATCTTTTTATAATATGTAATTACCAAATAGTTTTCTTGAATAGTAAAAGTTGTTAGTGTAAAAATAAAGAAGGCATGAGTAAAAGACGCCGTGCCTCCTCCGTGGCAAGTCGCGGTGTCGACTGCGATGATAGTGATGATGGAGTGGAATTAAGCAACCCTGGACCTCCACCATCTCGCAAGAAGAAGAAGTTGGAACCGGTAAAGAAAAAAAATTCATCCCCATTTAATTGAAAACTACTAGTAATATTAGCACGCCATGCATTGATTGTTGATATTACTGATCCACATCCAATGATAATTTTATACTATAGATCGGTTACGTCCCTACAAAATCAGCGCCAAAAGTGATCCAAATAATAGGCTACAACATTGAGCACACACATTTTGTCTTTAAAAAAAATATAGTTTTACACTTCCTGAACACACAACTCGACGTTGTAGACAATATTTAGGTATTATTTACATATACTTGATGACCATAACTAACATTGAGTTGTGTATAAATTTCCTCTTTTAAGTGCCTCATTTTTTATGCGCTAGTAACACATCTAACAGTATTTAACATCATTGTTTATATCTGATTAAAATTGAAAAAAAAAAAAATATTTTTTCCTTTTCAACTTTAATCAGATTATCTTTTCAACTTTATTTAGATCAAAATACTTCGACCTTCCTCACAATATACTGCCATGTGGAATGTTGAATCAGCTATTATTCTGATAGCAGTCATTTAAATCAATGATCAAGCGAAAAGCTTTGACCAATACCTTAAGAAGCTTTTGCTTGATTGTTGGCCACTTCAGACTGCCCATATAGTAAATAAATAAATAAATAAATATACTTAAACAATACACATCACTATCTAGCCCCAAAGTAAGCATACAGAGTAGCTTGTGTTATGGGTACTACATATAAATACTTTTATAATGTATAAATACACACAGACACTGGGAAACACCCATGCTTATCACACAAATATTTTCCAGTTGTGGGAATCGAACCCACGGCAGTGGATGCAGAAAGCAGGGTCACTACCCACTGCGCCACGCGGCTGTCATATAGTGGGAGGTTCCTCACTTTCAAGCTCTGACCACCAGTTGCTTTTGCACTTAAACGCCCTAGGGCTAAATTATTTTTTATAAATTTTGTATAGTGTTTTGTATTTTATAGATATTGTAAAAAGAATAATAAATTGATAATTTGTTCTAGAGTGAGATATGCCAGCAGTTGTATGATATAATCCGTACATACAAGAAGGAAGATGGAACCCTGCTGTGTGACTCTTTCATTAGGGCTCCCAAGAGAAGACAGGAGCCCCAATATTATGAGGTTGTTACACAACCAATTGACTTGTTGAGGGTATGTTGATAATTTTTTTATTTATTTACTACTCTTTTTTGAGTTTTGCTATGATAGAGCTTTGCTATTTTTTTTAGATTGATATGCTACCTCATATTCACACCTGATTAAAAGTGATGAAGACCAAATTCAGAGCATGCTTGACCTAAAACATGACTTTCACTTTAAAGGCTCAGACCAATTATAGAAGGACCATTATCACACCCTAAATAATGAACAAAATTGTCTGTCCTTTTCTGAAGAAAACAAGCTTAGATTTTATACTAAACTAGAAGCTTTTGCCCATTTTTTAAACATTCCATTTCACAAAAAGGTATTTTTATGAAGCTCTTTAACAGACAAACATAATTACAACTATGAAACATTAATACTATGGAGACAGTTTTATAAATACCTTGACAGAAAAGTAACGTCTAGCGAAGCAGGTCCTATACAATAATAATTGGTCTGCCTTTAAAGGTGTCCAAATTATAGGTCGTAGGTATAATTCATATTATAATTGGAAATACCCTACAGGCATTTGAGCACTTTTAAAGCAAAACTCATGGTCAAGCTTTATGTTGAAGCAATTATTAATTATTGTTCTTTCATATTGTGCAGTATACTTACTAAGAGGCACAATTATTCACCCTCTTTAATATGACGCGAGTATATTAAAGTGGGCGGATAATTGTGCCTCTGAGTATATGTACACTGTTCTGTTCACAGTCTGACTTTGATTACTATTTGACACTTCTAATAATGATGACTCTGACTGACGACTTAATGTGCTTTCTGGCAGGTTCAACAGAAACTCAAAACTGACACATATGAGGACATAGAAGAGTTGACAGCTGACATAGAGTTGTTGGTGAACAACGCCAAGGCATTCTACAAGTCTGACTCGGAAGAGTACAAGGATGCCATTGACTTGTGGAAGCTTTATGGGAAGCATAGAAATGCACTTGAGAATGGTATGTTTTATATTCACCTTAGTCGTGAGCACTCAGCGTCCTTAGCTTTCTCGTCGACTAGATGACCACAAGTACAACAGGATGTGGGCATGACCACAACACCAAGTAAGGTTGCCGTCAGAAAAGTGTGTGAGCGTTCATAGCACGTAGCTTGGATGCAATGACAAGTTATCCCAACGCCATATGCAGCCAAAAAACTATTTAAACATACATTGACATGCATATTGCCTCTGTTAAGGCCTTATTAGATACGTGATAGCCCAGTGGATATGACCTCTGCCTCTAATTCTGGAGGGTGGTGGGTTTGAATCTGGTCTGGGGCATGCACTTCCAACTTTTCAGTTTTGTGCATTTTAAGAAAATTAAATATCACGTGTCTCAAACAGTGAAGGAAAACATTGTGAGGAAACCTGTATACCAAAGAATTTTCTTAGTTCTCTATGTGTGTGAAGTCTGCCAATCCGCATTGGGCCAGTGTGGTGGACTATTCGCCTAACCCCTCTCATTCTGAGAAGAGACTCCAGCTCAGCAGTAAGCCGAATATGGGTTGATAATGACGAAGACCTTTCTACTTTTTTAGGTGAAGAGCTAAAAACTCCTAAGTCATCTCGCAATGGGTCGTCGAGCAGGCGTTCAGACGTAGCTGAAGACGTGTCAGAAACTTCCACCAATAATGAAGATGACAATATATTTGAGGAATTGTTTAATGCGGTAAGTCATAATAATAATAAAATAACATCTTCATATCGTCGTCGACGTCGCCGTCGTCGTCTGAGGAATTTAAGACCCCGCCAACATCTGCGGGGGATGAGACACCCGTGCGGACGACTCATCGGGGTGTCACCACACGACGACGGCAACACCAACAACACCAGCAGGACGTCGACGAGATACCACTACCGGAGAGCTTGGATCAAGAGGGGCTGCGGGCTCCTGTGAGTGCTCCCGCTACCGGTGGTGTAGTGCGTCGCATGAGATGGTCTCGTCCACTCAATGAGAGCGTCATGCGAGCGTACTATGGGGCGACAGAGGGGGGAACTAACCTTAAAGATGGCACTCTAGACATCTGTCGAGCGTGTCATCGTCCTGGGGAGTCCCTCAGGCATATTGTGTCCGGGTGTTCTCACCTTGCTAACGGCGAATACTTGCACAGACATAATCAAGTAGCCAAGATAATCCACCAACAGCTTGCTCTTCAATATGACCTTATCGATTTTGAGATGCCTTACTATAGGTACGACCCAGCGTCAGTTCTTGAAAATAGCAGTGCATTGCTCTACTGGGACCGAACGATTATCACTGACAGGTATATTGTAGCCAATAGACCTGATATAGTGCTAGTCGATCGGTCAGTGCATCGTGCAATAATTGTTGATATTACAGTTCCACATGACGATAATCTGGTTAAAGCCGAAAAGGAAAAAGTATCAAAATACTTGGACCTTGCTCACGAGATTACCGCCATGTGGAATGTTGAGTCAACTATTATTGTTCCGATAGTTGTTTCAGTCAATGGTCTTATAGCGAAAAGCTTCGACCAACACCTTAAGAAGCTTTCGCTTAACTGTTGGATCAAGAGTCGGATACAAAAGGCAGTGATTCTTGAGACGGCGCGTATTGTGAGGAGGTTCCTCACTCTGGAGCCCTGACCACCGGTTGCTTGGGCACTCAAATGTCCCGCAGCGGGAGGGTGAATTTTTTTTTTATAAATTTTTAATAATGTTTTGTATTTTATACTTATATTGTTAAAAATTTAAAAAAAAAGAAGTAATAAATAAATGAGAGAAAAATATAAAATAAAATAAAAAAATAAAAATAGCCTTTATTCTCTGATTGCTGCATACATACGATATACCTAATACTATTTCTTAATTTATATACTAGAGCAATCAGGTTGTCCTTCGACATAGGCCTCCTCCAGACTTTCCACTCTACTCGATCTCTGGCCTCTCCTCGCCATCCTTTCGGCAGGTCATCCTCCCATCTCTTATGTGGTCGCCTTGCCTCCTTTTCCCATCTCTGGGGTACCACTGCATGACCTCTTTGGACCATTTTTCTTTCGAGGATCTCAGCACATGTCCCGTCCAGCGCCACTTCAGCCTTTTTATCTTTTTAAAAACATCTGTAACACCAGTGGCTTTCCGGATTTTCTTTAAACTCCACTTGTAAGTCATAACAAATTTTTAAGTAAAATGCATCAGGGGTTGTTCTAGTATTGTAATTTAATTAGTGCTATATAGTCGAGAGATCTTTATATAAAGATATTATATTATAATTAATTTTTGACAAACACAAGTAGCAGCAACAAAAAATCCTTTCAAAACCAAAGCATCCTCATGAGATGATGACTATATTCTATAACTTTAGCATGCAAATACGTTCGCGGGCCGCGTTTAAAAGTAGTGCATTTTAAAGTTGCGTAAATAATTTTTTGGAATACATATCAGACATGAAATAATACGACAATGTTGTATAACTTCACATTATTAAAATAACAAAATGAAATAAATGAATAGTACTACACTATAATTAAATCGTTTGGAATTGTTGTGAACTATGAAAGTTAAATACAATGAAATCAATGAGACACTTGAAACTTACTTGAATAATTGAGTATAAGTAGTGTAGTTTTTTTTTAATTTTTTTTTAACCATAAAATGTTTTATTTATCCAATTTTATAAAGTTTTACAATAATATTAAAACTACGTACCTAAATATCTATAATTTAATTGGATTTTTCAAAATGTCAAATCTTACAGTGGGCCGACCTTTTCCCACATAATATATGTATGATATATAACTTAATCTCATGTGCTTTGCTAAGCTTATGAATGTCTCCACGGGAGAATGGCTTATGTTACTAGAATACTAAAAGATGAACATTTTTTACAGGTAATGACTGCAAATGTGGATGGTCGTCCTTTGTATACAGCTTTCCAATTTCTACCTTCGAAAAAACGTTATCCTGATTACTTCAGGTAAATTAAAAAAAACATGTGATGTATAATAACTTCTAATGGGTGGGTAATCGCTTTGGAACGTAACTCTTTCTAGCTTCCCTTTCTCTCACACAAAAGAAAAATCTTCATTAACAACCCATATTCGGCTCACTGTTGAGCAAGAGTATCCTCTCAGTATAAGAGGGGTTGCGTCTTAGTTCACCACGCTGGCCAAATGCGGATTGGCAGACTTCACACACATAGAGAATTAAGTAATATCTAAGGTATGCAGGTTTTCACGATGTTTTTCCTTCACCGTTTGAGACACGTGATATTTAATTTCTTAAATTGCACACAACTCAAAAGTTGGAGGCGCATGCCCCGGACCGGATCTGAACCTATGCTCCCAAATCGAAGGCAGAGGTTATATCCACAAGGCTATCACGTCTCTGAAAATAAATATTATTGCTTAATTGGCGCAGATGATTCTTATCGCGCGTTGCGAAAGGCGGCTAGACGAAAAAAATTAAGACTAAAAGTTGTAACGACACTTTTTGGTATAGTTGTAAGCCGTGCGGCGTGCGCGTGTTTCTCTCTCTCATGGAAAGCAAGCCAGTTATTGTCGTTTCGTCTTTCTATTTCGCATTGAACAATGTGGTGTCGCGACGATTATTTTTGAATGGGATGCGATAGCGATAACGATATCTATAGCGATAGCGATAACGATGACTGCAATAGCAATAGCGATGATAGCTATAGCGATAGCAAACTATTCAAAATTCATTTATTCAATTAGGCTTAGTATACAAGCAATTTGAATATGTCATAATTTATTTTAATCTGATGGTGGTAATAATAGTCGAAAACTTAAAATTAAAATTACGAGGGTTCTAAAGGCGCCTTCGTCCGAAAAGAGCCCAGAACAAACTCAGCCAAGGTTTATTATTTTTTTGTTTACCACCAATTTACAAACTTATTTAAAACTAAACTTACAAACATATTTAAAACAGTCATATAATACAGTTTAACACCAAGCTGTATTATCATTAATACAATCATTAACACCAAAAGCTCGTGTTTAATAAACACTTTGAACGTTTTTAGCGATAGCGACAGCGATAATTTCGTTCCATTTGGCTGCCCCTTGACACCTCTCAAGTTTTTTTCATATTTTTATATTTAGATTATATTAATGGTTTTATCTATCTCCACTCCAGTGTCATAGACTCGCCCATAGACCTCAAGCTGATCGCGCAGAAGATCCAAGGCGGGGAGTACACACACTTGAGCGAGCTGGACAAGGACCTGTCCAACATGGTCCGCAACGCGTGTCTCTTTAACGAGCCTGGCAGTCAGATATACAAGGACGCTAAAACCTTGAAGAAGGTATGAGAAAATTAAATAATTTGTAAGTAAGTAAATTATGAAGGTAAAATTGCCCAAGCAACCAGTGGTCAGAGGTCCAGAGTGAGGGAAATCAAAATCAAAATCCTATGGCCTACACTTTATTCATTGATTGCTATTGGTTTTATTATTTAAGATAGTAATTATTTGACCACTATGATCAAAGATTAATTTATTTATTATCTTCTTTCTCTCAAGCATACAATTATAAAATATATTATCTAGACATGTACCTGAAGTTGCGGTTATCCTAGTAGGTTCGTTAAAAGCATGCGTCAAATCAAAACATTTGGATAAGTTAAGAAATCTAACAGATTTTGAGTTTTCTGTTAGAATATCAACATTAAAATCGTCGCAAATCAGTATTTGTTTGGAAGATGTGCACAATCGCCTCATTACATCTTCCATTACCTCTTCAAATTGATCAAAGTCAGCAGGAGGGGGTCTGTACACGCATACTATAATAATTTGTTCCAACTCCACACAAGAAAGTTCAACAATGCATTCCACAGAAAGACGAACTATATCTTTTCTATCCTTACATTTTAAGTTATTATGTAAGAAAATTAAGGAGCCACCATGATCAGGAATTCCTCACAATACGCGCCGTCTCAAGAATCATTGCCTTCTGTACCTTGATCCAGTAATTAAGCGAAAGCTTCTTAAGGTATCGGTTGAAGCTTTTCGCTGTAAGACCATTGACTGAAACGACTATCGGAACAAAAATAGTTGACTCAACATTCCACACGGCGCTTATCTTGTTAAAACCTTAGAGCATTATAACCTTAGATTAAATTATTTAAATTTGGCTAAGTTTTACAAGCATTTTTGAATCATCAAGTTATTTTATGAATTAATTAATGGTGATAACTGATAAGTAAAGTCGACAATTTAAAGTTGTGAAGGTTCTTAACCCGCCTTAGTCCGAGAAAAGCCCACTACAAACTTATAGACAAAGATCCAAGGCGGGGAGTCAACACACTTGACCTATCTGATGTGTGTCTTTTCAACAAAACGAAACTGGAACACAAACTGGACACAGCAAGCCCCCACAAGCCTTTTGCAAAATCAAAAAATCAAAAATCATTTATTTCAAGTAGGCTCAGTTTACAAGCACTTTTGACACGTCAGTTGACTATTTGTAAAGATTCTACCACCGGTTCGGAAGGCAGGTTCTGCTGAGAAGATACCGGCAAGAAACTCAGCAGTTGCTCTTTTGAAAAAGTCATACAGTATTATAATTTACAATTGATAACAATTACTGTTTACATTTCTTATAGTTTTACTTCCTGTGTGAAGGTGGAAGCTGATCTAACGGCCTCCAAGCATCTTTATCATTAAGGAACATCGCATGTCGAGCCTATATCCTGCAGTAGGCTGATTATGACCTTTCGCTCTTATATCTTGAAAGATAATATATTTGATTGTTCCACAGATCATACAAACCCGCAAGCAAGAGATCGAGCAGCACGGGCGCAGCGGGCCGGCGAAGACGTCGGAGCGCATCCGCTCCAAGCGCACGTCGCGCGTCGGGCCCGCGCCCTCCAGCCGCGCGCTCGCCATCATGGAGCCGCCCGGCTCCGACGCCGAGCCGGATGTCAAGGTGTGTGTTTTTAGGGTTCCGTAGTCCACAAGAAATCCCTATACTTTCGCCATATTAGACTACAAGCCCTTGAACAAAAATTACATGTGAAATGACCCAACGTGAATAACGCTTAGAAGGCTGTTACTATATCAGAAAATAACTCTGAGTACAATGCCGTCATTTCTGAGCGGTACAGGTGAGTGTGTCCGTCTGTCTGTCTGCGACTTAGCGCAGAGACTACTAATACAAAGCTGTAATAACTCCCCTACATTTAAAGTGGGGATGAATTTTTTTTTTACTCGTTTATCTCAAAGTGTGGGGTATAGCTAGGTAGGTCTTTAAAAAATATGAGGGGTCGTTTACCAGTATTTTCCGATTTAGGTATTTGTTTGTAAAATATTAAGGTCAAGTAAACCCCATCTTATGGTAAGTGGTGAGGCAATCTAAGACAGAAGCGGGCTAACTTGTTAAGAGTAAGATGAAACACCACACTCCTTTCGGTTTCTACACGACATCGTACCGGAACGCTTAATCGCTTGGCGATACCTTGCCTTTAAGTGGAAACCTACCACCCGCTTCGCTCGCTCCTCGATTCGTTATACTCCCGAAGACTTGAATTACGCGAGCTAAACTCAACATATAGATGAGTATAAGTAAGATATTTATAATAACAAATAGAGTAACTCATAATCATTCTGATTGTTCCTTTCCCTTTCAGCATTCTGAAGACAGCGGCGGTGAAACTGACGAAGAGAAGAATGATAATGAGGACTCGCCACAATGGAAACTCCTGGAAGCTGTTAGAAATCACTTGGGACCCAGCGGTGAGCTTTATTGTTCAGTCCGAGGAAAAGTTCAGTGCGCGTTTCTTTCTTTCAAGAATTTTAACCGAAAATTTCTCGTTATGATATCCGTTGGGCTATCACGTCAATATTATCAACATTATATATGTTTAATTTAAATATGATACATATTATATCATGCGAGAAAGACTATACTTTATATACTACATTAGTATAGTGTTTCTAGTTGCAGAAGACGTTTTGTCCGGCATTTTCTTTGCTTATTCGATACTTATCTTTCTCGTAGGTTCGCCAATGGCCAATCCCTTCTGGAAGCTACCGTCGCGTCGCGAATACCCGGACTACTACAAGGAGATCAAGAACCCGGTGTCGCTGAACCAGATCAAGAACAAGATCCGGCGCGGCGCGTACGGCACGCTGTCCGAGGTGGCGGGCGACATGAACATCATGTTCGAGAACGCCAAGCAGTACAACGTGCCCACCTCGCGCCTCTACAAGGACGCCGTCAAGCTGCAGAGGTATGTATATCATGAACAAGATCCGGCGCGGCGCGTACGGCACGCTGTCCGAGGTGGCGGGCGACATGAACATCATGTTCGAGAACGCCAAGCAGTACAACGTGCCCACCTCGCGCCTCTACAAGGACGCCGTCAAGCTGCAGAGGTATGTATATCATGAACAAGATCCGGCGCGGCGCGTACGGCACGCTGTCCGAGGTGGCGGGCGACATGAACATCATGTTCGAGAACGCCAAGCAGTACAACGTGCCCACCTCGCGCCTCTACAAGGACGCCGTCAAGCTGCAGAGGTATGTATATCATGAACAAGATCCGGCGCGGCGCGTACGGCATGCTGTCCGAGGTGGCGGGCGACATGAACATCATGTTCGAGAACGCCAAGCAGTACAACGTGCCCACCTCGCGCCTCTACAAGGACGCCGTCAAGCTGCAGAGGTATGTATATCATGAACAAGATCCGGCGCGGCGCGTACGGCACGCTGTCCGAGGTGGCGGGCGACATGAACATCATGTTCGAGAACGCCAAGCAGTACAACGTGCCCACCTCGCGCCTCTACAAGGACGCCGTCAAGCTGCAGAGGTATGTATATCATGAACAAGATCCGGCGCGGCGCGTACGGCACGCTGTCCGAGGTGGCGGGCGACATGAACATCATGTTCGAGAACGCCAAGCAGTACAACGTGCCCACCTCGCGCCTCTACAAGGACGCCGTCAAGCTGCAGAGGTATGTATATCATGAACAAGATCCGGCGCGGCGCGTACGGCACGCTGTCCGAGGTGGCGGGCGACATGAACATCATGTTCGAGAACGCCAAGCAGTACAACGTGCCCACCTCGCGCCTCTACAAGGACGCCGTCAAGCTGCAGAGGTATGTATATCATGAACAAGATCCGGCGCGGCGCGTACGGCACGCTGTCCGAGGTGGCGGGCGACATGAACATCATGTTCGAGAACGCCAAGCAGTACAACGTGCCCACCTCGCGCCTCTACAAGGACGCCGTCAAGCTGCAGAGGTATGTATATCATGAACAAGATCCGGCGCGGCGCGTACGGCACGCTGTCCGAGGTGGCGGGCGACATGAACATCATGTTCGAGAACGCCAAGCAGTACAACGTGCCCACCTCGCGCCTCTACAAGGACGCCGTCAAGCTGCAGAGGTATGTATATCATGAACAAGATCCGGCGCGGCGCGTACGGCACGCTGTCCGAGGTGGCGGGCGACATGAACATCATGTTCGAGAACGCCAAGCAGTACAACGTGCCCACCTCGCGCCTCTACAAGGACGCCGTCAAGCTGCAGAGGTATGTATATCATGAACAAGATCCGGCGCGGCGCGTACGGCACGCTGTCCGAGGTGGCGGGCGACATGAACATCATGTTCGAGAACGCCAAGCAGTACAACGTGCCCACCTCGCGCCTCTACAAGGACGCCGTCAAGCTGCAGAGGTATGTCTATCATGAACAAGATCCGACAAGGTTTGTAGACCGGATCCCTACGCCGATTGCAGATCCAGATGCCCGGAAAACGTCTTTTACGAGCCTGACGACGATAGAACGACCGGCAACGCTTACAGGCAACATGCAAGCTACACACGACACACAACACTTAACAGGCACAGGTCTTCGATTTTAAACGTCATCCGGACGAGGACTCTATCCACAGACACGGAGGTGTCAGGATTTATTTATTTATTTATTTTTTATTGATATACCAACAATGACAACAAGAAACATTAATAATAATCCATACATAGGTAAACTTAAAAAGTTCTAGTGCTAAACGAAGCCATCTTTTAAAGGTATATACAGCATTGTTGTTTGTTGTTCTAAAAATTAAAAATTAAACTACTTACACTTAAAACTACAAATTACATTTATGTCAAGTGTCCTATTGATTAAATTGTTAAATAATTACAATGAAAATAATAATCTATACTAATAAATTATAAAATTAAACAAATTAATTATACAAAAAAAGAAAAAATTAAATTACTACAGAAATAAGTCAAAAGCAACAAATTCGAACAAATAAATTTAAATGTCATCAAATATCAAATAAATGTAATTAGAAATAGAATTGGTACACTCAGGCCAAAACATCGTTCCCTAACGGCCTCTAAGCCGAGGTCCAAGTTTCCATTCTGCCCATGTCTTCTGGTTCTGCTTTCGGATCATCGCCATCGTCTGGTGATCCGTACGATCTTAGTTACTTATGTATTAATTAGTTAATATTGACCTTATATCTTAAATTTGAAAAAAAAAATGGACTCAACATAAACGGGGAAAGTCTAAACCATCTACGTTTCGCAGACGATCTAATTATATTTTCTGATTGTCCCATAAAGTTACAGCAAATGCTACGACAATTATCAAACCAAAGTGCGATAGCAGGGCTCTCAATGAACACAACTAAGACAAAAATTATGACTAATGCCCCAAAGACATATAATATAGAAGTAAACATGGAAAACATTGAATATGAAGTAGTACCTTAATCTTGGACAATAATATCCATAAACGATACTATGAAAAAATAAATTGACAGAAGAGTAAAAAATCTCGTCGTTTTATCGTGGTATGTACCCGTCTAAATAATATTCATAATGAACAACCACGAAATAAGTTTAAAATCATTAATATTGACCTTATTTACTCGTATGTCTCATAAAAATCAATATATTCAAATCTAGTCATTATCCCCATTATTCTAAAGAAGTTGCACTTTCAGACTGATGCAGCAGCGCGTACAGGAGCTGTTGGACATCGTGCAAAGTTCATCCAGCGACGATGAAAGTCTCTCCTCAGTTAAGAACCAAGCACAGGCCAGCACGCCTCGGCCGAGGGGTGAGATATCTTCATTAGTGATGGCATAATTTCGCATTTTTCTTTTCTTTTCTTTTCTTTTCTTTTCTTTTCTTTTCTTTTCTTTTCTTTTCTTTTCTTTTCTTTTCTTTTCTTTCTAGTGGCATTGCCCCCTCGAACAATTTTCTTTATGAAAATTCAAATCAATTGTTATGGAACATGGTAAATTTAAATGTATTTTTAAATCTGGCAACATCGTTGATATTGTATCCATCTTGTTAGATTATGCCTCAGACCATGTACCTTTGGACTTGTATCAACTTTTTTACTTGTATTAAATTAACATGTAATTTTAAGACAGTGAAACATTGTTTCTATGGACACAGTTTATATTGTTTGTACAGAGGGAAACGAGGCAGGTCCTATGGTAAATGGCTCTGATTATGCTTATATTTATTTATTTATATTTATTTTATTTATTAATTATTCTAATTAAATACATACTGAAATTACAGTGCCATAGTGCAACATAAACTTTAAATATTTCGTACGATGGAACTAACCTGGAATGCGTAAACTCGTTTACCCTACTCGGAATAGATATTGATAGTAATTTAAATTGGAAAACACACATTCAAAAAATTAAAACTAAACTATCTCGTTTCACATATGCACTAAAAGAGCTACAAAAATCGACTGACATGGAATCGACATTATTAGCCTACTTCGCGTATGCAAATGCCTACCTGACCTTCGGTGTCATTCTATGTACTATTCACCCTACAAAAGAAATGTATTCGCATTATAAAAAACGTTAAAAAAAACTGAAAGTTGTGTACCCCACTTTAAATCATTAAAAGTTCTTACCCTACCAAGTCTATATATCTTAGAAACATCCAAATTCGTAAGGAAAAATCCAGATTTTTTTCAAAAATTAAATAAATTACCACGAAAAAATAAATTACGGAGCGCGCGTAAATTGAACTTAGTGCAGCCAAAGTCAAATTTAAAAATGCACAGTACTGGCCTGCACAAAATGTGCATAAAAATCTATACTAATATTATAAAGAGGTAAACTTTGTTTGTATGTTTGTTTGTTTGTAATGAATAGGCTCAAAAACTACAGGACCGATTTTAAAAATTCTTTTACCATTCGAAAGCTACATTATCCACGAGTAACATAGGCTAAATTTTATTTTGGAAAAAAATAGGGTTCCGTAAGATATTTGGGTTTTTCGGACACAAGGTGTAAAAAATCAACCAGATAAGTTACTTATTTTGTGTACGCTGCCTAAACTATAAAAGATAGAACCATAAAATGTTCTAATTAATTGTAGATCTTATAAATATCTACAAAAAAGTCCACGACACACTATACCTATCTATGTCGAGTGAGGCACAACAACCATTTTTCTATTTTAAAATTTTGATTTTTTTTGGACTACATTCAAACGCATTTATTTTACTCATGCTATTAATCCTTATCAAAATAAATTATGTAGATAATATTTGGTCTTTGAATGATTAAAATTGGACGTTTTGGTTTTGAAGTTATGGCGAAATTAAAATATTACGATTTCTGCTGCACGGCCCGTTGTGAAGTGGGCGTCACCAATACGGGGGTGCGTAAGGTATATTTAAGAAACGTTTCGTGGTACTTTCGAATCGTCGTAGGGTAGGGGTAGTGTAGGATTAGGGTAGGGGTAGGGTACGGGTAGGGTAGGGGTAGGTAGGGGTAGGGTAGGGATAGTTTAGGAGTAGAGGTAGGGGTAGGGTAGGTGTAGGATAGGGGTAGTTAAAAGTGTACATCGGGTTTCACGTGGACGAAGTCGCGGACGTCCGCTAGTCTATATACCTATATAAAAGAAAGTCGTGTTAGTTACTCCACTTATAACTCAAGAACGATTGAACCGATTTAGCTGAAAATTGGCAGGGAGGTAGTTTAGAGCCAGGAGAAGGACATAAGATTTTTTTTTTAGGGGTAGGGTAGAGGTAGTTGAAAGTTTAAATCGAGTTTCTCGAGGACGAAGTCGCGGGCGTCCGCTAGTTTATCATAAAAATCAATGTATTTAAACGTTAGTCATCATCCCTATTATTACGATATTCCTGTAGTAAACTAGTAAATCAGGACGCAGGTAAAACCGCAAGCGTTTAATAGTATCGGATTAGCTTTACCATTAGAGTAGGCACTAGACTAGGTAGCATCTTGCAGGTATCGAAAAGGTACCTGTGTCAAAAATTAATAAATATTAATTAAATATTATATCACACCTATGAATGGTATGGATTCCGATATATAGGTATTCGTTAAGAACTCTTGTAGCGAGATACAAAATCACACAGCGCCATCTTTTAACAGATTTCAGCAAATGTTTGTAATACATTGTTATCCACTCAGCATCATTCTACAATCTACAGGGCGAGGATTAGAGCGTGGTAGATCTAAGCTCCATATCCCCTCTCCTATAAAGATGGGATAATTTTAATACTTAGAACCACCAATCTCATCAGTTCCAATGTGGGTTGGTGGGTTTACGGTGATAATGTTTGTCTACTTTTCTGTTACTATCAATATCTTGATGTTTGGTGATGAGTAGGACCGACGGTTTAGCGTGATTTCCGAGGCACGGGGTGTTTTTAACCGACTTCACACAAAAGAGGAGTTCAATTCGAGTATATGTTTATTTTTGTATGTATGTTATACGATTACTCGAAGACGCCTAGACTGATTTGAATATTTTTTGTACTGTTTTTGTTTTTTTAACTTATGACAAAAATGCAGCTTTTTTTACTTTAAAATGGATATACGCAATTTGTACTTGTAGAATAGGATTGTTGGCTCATTTCAAACTTAATATAAACATTATTAGTTTCTATAATGATTTATTTATTTTGCTATCATCCGCGAAAATTCGGCGAACCCATGCGACAACGTCACCCAGGTCCGACAAAATACTCTCTACGTACGTTTCACCCCGAAACCGGAGCATCCTCAGGAGATGTTGACTCTACAACGTGCAATTGCAAAGTATTTTGTATTTTGTCGGACCTGGGTGACGTTGTCGCATGGGTTCGCCGAATTTTCGCGGATGATAGCAAAATAAATAAATCATTATATAATCATGATGAACTTCCGCAAAGTAACGCCTGCTTCTATCCAATATTATTAGTTTCGTATAATACATGGAATAAGGGTCCGAAATATATATCAATATCAAAAGAATAAAAGTTAAGAATTTAATAGAAAACTTAATTTAAGGAATTATGTATTTATTACATTTTTCATTACATTACATGGCTTGAATGAATAGATCACCTTCTTAGCAACGTCTTCAAACTGATCAGCAGCTGGTAGAACATAATAATATTATGATATTATTTTTCGCTTTTTAGTTTAGTGGTTACGTTTTTAATTATTTATAAATTTTTTAACCTTAAACGCAAGTCTGAGGAGTGTTTTAAGTTTGACATGTGTGTAACTCTGTTTGTCTGATTATACACCCTTGTAGCTCGCGAATGAATGAACCGATTTTCATTTAGTTGCTTTTGTTAGAAATGCTTCTTATTCGAGAGTCGATATTGCAACATCTTATCATTACAATGAAATAAGTTTAATTTACTTGAGGTTTAATTTACTTTAATTTATTTTAAGAAATTAAATATCACGTGTCTCAACCGGTGAAGGAAAACATCGTGAGGAAACCTGCATACCAGAGAATTTTCTTAATTATCTGCGTGTGTGAAGTCTGCCAATACGCATTGGGCCCGCGTGGTGGACTATTGGCCTAACCCCTCTCATTCTGAGAGGAGACTCGAGCTCAGCAGTGATCTAATCTATATGATGAAATCTAATCTATATTTATATAAAAGAAAGTCGTGTTAGTTACTCCACTTATAACTCAAGAACGATTAAACCGATTTAGCTGAAAATTGGAGGTAGTTTAGAGCCAGGAGAAGGACATAGGATACTTTTTTTTTTAGGGGTAGGGTAGGGTAGAGGTAGTTAAAAGTTTACATCGAGTTTTACGCGGACGAAGTCGCGGGCGTCCGCTAGTATATAATAAATTACCGCAAAACATTAAGGAAAAGGAAAACATTAATGAGTTTTTATTAACATTAAAAAACTTTTTGCTTGAAAAAGTATATTATAAAATTAATGACTTTTTGACCGAAAAACAATAAATCCGCCTGTCTACTTATCTTATGTTAAGTAAAGTTAAGTTTTCCTTTGTAGTTACAACACCCTCAAAGGGTTCCTTTTGTAATAATTATGACATTTTATCTATGACATATTATAATGGAAATGTAACTTAAATGAATAAATAAATAAAAAAAAAAAATAATTAACCACAGTTGGTTTTCCTGTGCACTCATACAATATTATATCGGAACATTGTTCACCATCTATATAATATGCTTTTCCCTATATCATATTATTATTCTAAATGAATTAACAGTATGTTTATGCTGTATTAGACTTAGTGTCTCTTTAATGTAGTTTTTTTTGTCTTTACAAGTTAGCCCTTGACTACAATCTCACCTGATGGTAAGTGATGATGCAGTCTAAGATGGAATCGGGCTAACTTGTTAGGAGGAGGATGAATTGGTCCAGGTCTGGCTGGTAAGAGGCTTTGTAGAAACCGAAAGCACACCCCTTCCGGTTTCTACACGACGTCGTACCGGAACGCTAAATCGCTTGGCGGTACGTCTTTGTCGGTAGGGTGGTAACTAGCCACGGCCAAAGCCTCCCACCAGCCAGACCTGGACCAATTAACAAAACCTCAATCGGTCCAGCCGGGGATCGAACCCAGGACCTCCGTCTTGTAAGTTCACTGCGCATACCACTGCCCCACGGTGGCCGTAGTTTGCGAACCTTCACTAGCAGTTCAGATTGTTTGATATCTTTAATTTAAGACCCTTAAAAAACCGTGTCAAGTAACCTATTGGAATTTGCAGGTCGGCCCCGCATCAACCCGATCCCAGCGAGCGCTGCGTCCCCCACGTCCCCCGCGGTGCCCAAACCCAACGTCCCGCTGAAGAAGAAGCTGCACTACGTGTCCAAGCAGCTGGTGGAGTTCACATGCTCGGACGGCCGCCAGCCCATGCTGCTGTTCATGGAGAAGCCGAGCAAGAAGCTGTACCCTGAGTACTACAACGTCATCGAGAGGCCTATAGACATGCTCACCATTGAGGCCAATATTAAGGTATCATCTATACCAGGCTCAGACCAATTATAGAAGGACCTGTCTCGCACTCATAGTCACGAACAAAATTGTCTGTCATTTTCTGAGGAAAACGAGCTTAGATTTGGTATATATCTTGTACTAAACTAGAAGTTTTTGTCCGATTTTTACACAATTCTATTACAGAAAAAGGTATTTTACGGAGCTCTTTAACCGATGAACACGATTACAACTATTTAACACCGATTATATAGAGACAGTTTTTATAATCGCATTAGATCGTTGATCATATACTTTGACAGAAAAGTGACATCTAGCGAGGCAGGTCTTATACAATAATTGGTCTGAGATACTAGGTTTTCCCAAAGTGGGGTACGCGAACCCCTATTCGACGGCAGGGGGTTCGCGGCAAGATTTACGTAATGGTAGCAGAAATTACTCCTAACATTGAATCCATCTAGTCCATTTGCGACAAGAAACAAGCACACCCATAAATATTACAAAGACATTTCTTTTGGTACTTTATGTGTTACCTTTTATTCGAATAAAAACCTTATTTTATTCAAAAGTCAAATAGATTTTTTTCTTCGGGGAGGGGGGGGGGGTTCATTAGTTACTAAGGTGTTTGCTGTCACTTGGAAATTTTAACAGGGGTTCGTGGAGCCGAAAGTTTGAGAAACCCTGATCTATACTATTAGAAAAAACTGCACTATGTGTGGTCTAGATCTATGGGGATTATAGGTCAAAAACGATCGTGGTTCTGGATCAATCTTGCTTTGCTCAATGGTAGCACAATCCGAAATTATACACTACGTCGTCTTTGTGCAGCCTATAGACATACTCACCATTGAGGCCAATGTCAAGGTTATTATCTATAAGGTGTATCTCGAAAGTAGTGTGTAATTGAGGATTCTGGTTCAAAAACAGTGGATATTCTGGACCATTGAACAAAGCAATATTGTACCAAAATTCCCCTCGATGTTCATCCAGAATCCCCAATAATTATTTCTTTATAATCTTAACATGAAAGATGCTCTGGCGGACACTAAAAGGCGAAAATATTTTAGAAAAATTAAAAGCAGCCTAATCTATACAAAGGTCTGGTTCAGAAAGCAAAAATCTCAAGTTATTGCTAGGCCAAAAATAGTCGCTCTCCTTTTATTCAGATCCATCTAAAATTTGCATTTATATGTGTTAAATTAAATACAACAATAACTCTATTCCATTGAATGTTTCTAGAACGATCGCTACACGTCCATAGAGGAGATGGTCTCCGACTTCCGCCTGATGTTCTCCAACTGCCGTCAGTTTAACGAGGAAGGCTCCATGATATACGAAGACGCGAACCTGCTGGAGCGTGTCATGAATGAGAAGCTCAAAGATCTCAACACCACCAACTATGAGAAGAAACCTTCTTTGAAGGCCATCAAAAACACGCCAAAGTCCAAGCAGTTATCGCCATTTGAGCAGAAACTTAGGACGCTGTACGACGCTATACGTGACTATAGGGATCCTAAAGGTTAGTAAATACCATACCTCATCTTATAAAGGCTGAAAGTTTGTCATCGTCGTTATGAACCCATATTCGACTTACTGCTGAGCTCCTCTCAGAACGAAAGGGGTTAGGCCAATAGTCCACCATGCTAGCCTAATGCGGATTGGCAGACTTCACACAAATAGAGAATTAAGAAAATTCTCTGGTATGCAGGTTTCCTCACGATGTTTTACTTCACCGTTTGAGACACAGTATTAAATTTCTTAAAATGCACACAAATTAAAAGTTGGAAGTGCATGCCCCAGACCGGTTTCGAACCCACACCCTCCGGAATCGGATGCAGAGGTCATATCCTCTGGGCTATCATGACTTTCTATACTATTTTTTTCCTTACATGGCAAAAAAGGTAAACAAAGATCCGTCGTCACGACATTCACATATTTCTCACAAACCGTCCGTTTAAACTAAATCATTTATATACACATCACTTCATTTAACGCGCACACCGCGAATTACATAAAAACTGCTTGTAATTAACTATTATATCACATTTATTTCACTAAAAACGAAATCACAACAAGTTTTATTTCTACAGATTAACGAAAATGTTGCGAATTTGACATTTCGTAATGCTAGATTGTCTATGAATTGAAGAGACGGGAAAGATACATGAAATTATAACTTGTCGATAATTATGTACATATTTTTTAATTTTAATATTTGTGTCCTTTGTGGCTTATAAATAAAATAAATGTGTATCTTTATTAACACAGCACCAAAGAATATATTATACTCCATGGAGAAGAAGTAAATCTACATACATGAAAACGTTGGACATGGCAGCGACATTATTTCCGCATACGAATATTTTTTCATAAAGTCAGTGGCAATTTTAAATGGAGATTTTTGATTTTAAAATTGTTGAAGGACCTAATTGAGAAAAAACAAATAATAATTTTAAAAAATATATACAACCGACTTCAAAATATTAACGTACCCACGAAATTAAAAAAGGGAAAAATAATATTATTATTATATTTTCTGCCAAGCCAGTGTATTCAATCTATTAATTGAAGGTGTACCCTATCGTAAAGATTTTTGTTTCTCAGACATTATTTTTGTCTGTCATGTGTTTTTTTCAGTAACGACTTAAGTAATAGATAATAATGTTATCTTTCCCTTTTTAGTTTCGTGGGTACGTTAACATTTTGAAGTCGGTTGTATTTTTTCATAATATTTTTTTTTTATATTTTTAATATACCTAATAAATAAATCAATCCATATGAAATTCAACCTAAAATCCACCCATCTGAAAGTCGGAATTTTCGGTTAGTTATATTATTGTTAGTCATACACTACTCAGCAATCAGCAATAATATAACAACCAAACAACAAATAAATAACAAGACTAACAATTGCAAACGAAACAAATAAGTAATGATGATATGGAACAAACATTGACACGACCTCACTGTGAGCATGGAAGCGACAATGTGGCACTTTTTGCTCGCAGTAAACTCATCCTAAACCGAGCTTAACCAATCGCGGCGCGAGTGCTCCCGAATGTTTGTTATTATATAGCACGATCAAAAATTATTAAAAAACCGATAAACCGATTCTTCAACCACTTGCAAAATTTTTAAATTAAGAATAAAGAAAACAATACACAAATACGACTTGAATATTATGATTGCTGGATCAGAAAAATAAATAAAAGATTTAAAATACTAATGGAAAAAAATTTATTACTTTTGTTTCGCAACATGGTGAGATTTTTATTTTTCTGGTATACGTAAATCGTGATAGTCAGAGTTATTAGGATATTATATAAAGAAGTTTGAGAGATAGTGATATACAAGGGGCCGAAACTTTAGTACAAAGGTTTTTGAATATATGACATTATGCGGTAATAAATTTAGTAGGTTCTAGAGCTAGAAAAATGTTACGAATTATAATTAGAGACAGACAGTAAGTGTACATTAATTCCAATTATGTTCTACATAGTCATTTGGACTAGTGGTGTATAACCAAGGTAAAAAAAGAAAGAAATAATAATCTTTAATTCAATAGAAAAATATTTTTGTCGCTTTTTTGTTTTTCTCAATTGTTTTCTTCAACAATTTAAAAATTTAAAATTTCCATTATAAATTGCCACTGACTTTATTTCAAAAATATTCGTATGCGGAAATAATGTCGCTACTATATCCAACAAAATGAAATGAAATGTTAATGTTTTTTAACTTTTGTAACTTTTGTATCTTTTGTAATTTTTAAAAATGTAAACTGTAAAATTTTTGTAATTTATGTACTTGGAAATAAAGGCTATATTATTATTATTATTATTATTATTACTATATCCAACATTTTCATGTATTTCATGATTCACTTCTTCTCCTTGGTGTATATATTCTTAAAATGATATTTAATTTCCTAAAATGCACACAACTGAAAAGTTGGAAAACGAAACGAATATGGAACGTATTCGTTTTTTAAGATGACGTATAGTAACGGATATTTTAGTTTAGTTATTTCAGATATAACGATACCTACTTGATATCGTTACGATGCCCGCGGTTAACTTCTCAACCCTACTGATTGTCTTTGGTTCATAGTCAGCCATTATTGTTGTTTAAAATTGTCATCTAAGAAAATTTCAAGTATAATATGCTTTACATAGTAAGAAAATCTTATTTTTGATTGTAGTGGATTGTAGACTTTGTCGACATCGATAGTTGCAACTGACAATCCGCACTTCACTAGTTAGCTACTTCGTGATATTTGGCTTATATGATATATAATGTCTTAATCTAAGAATGCGGTATAAGGAAGACAATTTAAGATCTGTTTACAAAAAAAAATTATTTACTCCAAAAATATTCATTTTAGAACACATGTTCCTGAACCATTTCTAATTAATTTGCAATAAAACATATAACCCCAGAGTTACCGGAAATACTCCCAGCACTCTGTATATATATAAATTACGAGTCAGTTGTCTGTGGTGGACTCCTATATTACTTACCATTTTTGATCAAATTTTCAGACCGGTGTGCAGTTTGATAGGATAGTGTAGGGTAGGGGTAGATTAGGGATATGGTAGGGGTAGGAAGAAGCAAATGTCAATAAGTCAAAACGAAGCTTGTCCAGGTCTGAACTCCATAGAGAGGGGCCAACGCGTATTCGAACAATAAATAAATATTGTTTCTTTTTTTCAGTAAACCGCCAACTGGCGCTAATATTCATGAAGCTGCCCAACAAAAGCGAGTACCCGGACTACTACGAGCTGATCAAGAACCCCATAGACATGGAGAAGATAGCGCACAAGCTAAAGAACGGCATCTACACCGCTGTCAACGAGCTAGCGTCAGACTTCATACTAATGTTTGACAACGCGTGCAAGTACAACGAGCCCGACTCGCAGATATACAAGGACGCGCTCATACTGCAGCGGGTTTGTCTGCAGACCAAGCAGATGCTGCGGTGAGTATATAACACTGGATTGTTTATAAAACACTTGATATTTTTATATAACACTGGTTTTTATATAACACTTGGTATTTTATAAACACTGGATTTTTATATAACTATGGATATGTTGTATAAAAGATAGATATTTGTTATATACCACTGGTAAAGTATAATTTGATATTGGAACATAACTGTAAATAAGATTAGGACAGTAGACTCCATATTACAATTACAATTATGCATATATGACAACGCGTGTAAATACAACGAGCCTGTGTCGTAGATGTACAAAGTCTGGCTCATATTGCAGCGTGTACGCTTGCAGACCAAGCAGATGCACGGTGAGTATAACACTGGTAATAGGGTTGTATATAAAATAGTTGATATTTTTATATATATAACACTGGTTTTTATGTAACACTTGGTATTTCATAAAACACTGGATTTTATATAACACTGGGAAACCTGTTATATAACACTGAGAAACTGTTATTGAACACTATAACTTTAAGTAACATTAACACTTAATAGTATAAAAGACAATGGGTGAAAGTACAACAACAATAGATATACTCATACTGTAGCTCGTGTGTTTGCAGACCAAGCAGATGCTGCAATGAGTATATACCACTGGATTATTTATAAAACACTTGATATTTTTATATAACACTGATTTTATATAACGTTTGGTATTTTATAAAACACTGGTTTTTATATAACACTGGGAAACTTGTTATATAACAGAAGGATATTTTTATTTTATCGTAAGAATTAACGTGATATATATTTTACACCTGTATTCCCACGGAAACGGGATATGACTGGCTATTTGAATAAAAAAAAAAAAAATTTGCTTTTATTGCGCAGGGAGGATGACGATGCCATCCCGGACGTGCCTGCCGCTGTCCAGGAGCTCCTGATGAACCTCTTCACCACGATCTACAACCACCAGGATGAGGAGGGCAGGTGAGAATAATAGAGGTCATGGACAAGGTACGAGGCTGCGAGAGAGTTGGTCACAGATTGACCCTCCGTTGGTGCTATACAGGTTGCTCGGTTGTATTTAGTTCTTAATAATTGTCTTTAATAGTTTACATAAAATATTGAACTGTGTGCGTGGCGGCACCTGAACTGGATCCTAACTGAAAATCAGTGTTGTATCCTTCTTTTTTTATTGAAAGTATGCGGCAAAATGCTGAGTTGGGCCTTTTTCTGGGTTATGCCACATATAACAGGCAATTCTTTAGTGCTCCACTGTTTGAGTGGACAGTTAAGTCATAATATGATATAATTTAGATGATTTAGATTAATGTGATATGTGGCATTACTTAAAAATAAAGATCTTTTCTTTCTTCTTCTTCTTTCTTTCTTTTTCCATAACTCTAAAGTGTTGACAAGTCCACTTATAGGAGCCATGCAGTTCGGCTCCTTTAAGTGGACTTGTCAACACCTTTTTTTTTTAACAAAATAAAAACCTTTTTATGTTTTCATACAAAGTAATTCAAATAATTCCGACTATCCATGTAACTCACGCCTTTATCTATCCTTGCATTTTAAATGCGTAGTCGTAGTGGTAAGACTGCCGATATCGACGAGATATTGCAACTGGCACTCCGCACTTCACTAGTAAGCTACTTCATGATATTTATCAAACACGTTTAGCTAGGTCTTAATTTAAGGATGCGATATAAGAAACAGAATATTAATCTATTTACGAGTACGAGTAAAAGAAATATTTTTACTCCAAAAATATTCATTTTAGACTCAGACCAATTATAGAAGGGACCTATATCGCACTCATAGTCACGAACAAAATTGTCTGCCATTTTCTGAAGAAAACGAGCTTCAATTTGGTGTATATCTTATACTAAACTAGAAGTTTTGCCCGTTTTTTACACAATTCAATTACACAAAAAGGTATTTTTACGGAGCTCTTTAACCAACGAGCACGATTACAACTATTTAACATCGATTCTATAGAGACAGTTTTTATAATCGCATTAGATCGTTGATCACATACTTTGACAGAAAAGTATATGATCAACGACTAGCGAGGCAGGTCTTATACAATTATTGGTCTGAGATTTTAGAACACAAATGTTCCTTAAACATTTTTAATTAATTTCCCTTAAAGAATATGACCTTAGAGTTATGGAAAATACTCCCGAGCACTTAAAATATGTCTGTAAATCGAAGTTCTTAAGTATTTGAAATGTTTGTAGATGCTACTCAGACAGTATGGCCGAGTTGCCGGAACACGACGAAGCCACCAACGGTGAAAAAGTGCGCGCCATATCTTTGGACCTGGTGAAGCGCAGGCTGGACAAGGGCCTGTACAAGCGGCTCGATCACTTCCAGCAGGACATATTTGCGGTCTTCGAACGGTCAGTTACATTGATTTAGCTTCATAGATATGACGAAGCCACCAATAGTGAAAAAGTGCGCGCCATATCTTTCGATCTAGTGAAGTGCAGACTGGACAAAGGTTTGTGTAAGCGGCTTTATCACTTCCAGTAAGACATATTTGCAGTCTTCGAACGGTCAGTTACGTTGATGATTGAGCTTATTATAATAGACATGATGAAGCCACGTCTCAGTGTCTGATAGCATCTTCGTAACTTCTGTATTTAACCTCCCTAATCCGGCCCTGCCGCAAAATCCGTTTTTAGCGGACTGCTGACATCTACTAACTACGTGTATAACTATCACCCTGCCTAATTGCAATCAATCGATCGATTAAGGTGCCGATAAGTTACGTGGATTTTAAGAAAT
This sequence comes from Bicyclus anynana, assembly GCF_947172395.1. NCBI lineage: Eukaryota > Metazoa > Arthropoda > Insecta > Lepidoptera > Nymphalidae > Bicyclus > Bicyclus anynana. The sequence goes on along the minus strand of NC_069106.1, from coordinate 7,099,134 downwards.
TAAATATATTGTATCTTAAACAGTGAAGGAAAAACATTATGAGGAAACTTGCATATCTGGAAATTTCCCTAATCATCTACGTGTGTGAAGTCTGCCAATCCACATTGAGCCAGCGTGGTGGACTGAGGCCTAACTCCTCTCATTCTGAGAGGTGACTTTTGCTCAACAGTGAACCAAATATGGGTATTTAATGATGATCATAATTAAATATTATATTTCTGCATCGTTCCTCATTAAAAAGTGGATGCACAATGAGCGACCAAAAACCGTCCCCACTCAATGAATGCCAAACACAACTTCTTGGCACTCAATCGAAGTAGTCGCATTTGCAAATTCAACCTTAAACTCAATCCTTAAGGTTGAATTTGCTCTGAATTTGGGATTTTATTCAATTGGACTATATTTAAAGGCCTTTATGGTATAATTTTCTTTACCAATAATCTTAAACTGTCAACCAAAAAACGTCCTCACTCAATGAGTGTGTCAAACAACTTCTTGCCACTCAATCGAAGTAGTCGCATTTGCAAATTCAACCTTAAACTCAATCCTTAAGGTTGAATTTGCTCTGAGTTTGGGATTTTATTCAATTGGACTATATTTAAAGGCCTTTATGGTATAATTTTCTTTACCAATAATCTTAAACTGTCAACCAAAAAACGTCCTCACTCAATGATTGTGTCAAACAACTTCTTGGCACTCAATCGAAGTAGTCGCATTTGCAAATTCCACCTTAAACTCAATTCATAAGGTTGAATTTGCTCTGAATTTGGGATTTTATTGAATATTGGACTACATTTAAAGGCCCTTAGGTATAATTTTCTTTACCAATAATTCTAAAACGGTCAAAGCGAAATTGGCCAGTATTTAAGTGAAATTTTGTACATGATTGTGCGTCCTTTTTTTTTTATTATTCTTTACAAGTTAGCCCTTGACTACAATCTCACCTGATGGTAAGTGATGATGCAGTCTAAGATGGAAGCGGGCTAAATTGTTAGGAGGAGGATGAAAATCCACACCCCTTTCGGTGTCTACACGGCATCGTACCGGAACGCTAAATCGCTTGGCGGTACGTCTTTGCCGGTAGGGTGGTAACTAGCCACGGCCGAAGCCTCCCACCAGCCAGACCTGGACAAATTAAGAAAATCTCAATCTGCCCAGCCGGGGATCGAACCCAGGTCCTCCGTTTTGTAAATGCACCGCGCATCCCACTGCGCCACGGAGGCCGTCAAAAAAATTTTATTATAAGAGGTGTTACTTTCAGTGCCCGTCGCCTATCCCGCACAGACAGTCAGATCTTCGAGGACTCGGTGGAACTGCAGTCCTACTTCATCGAGCAACGCGACATCCTCTGTCGCAACACGCTGTCCTCACCGGCGCTCAGCTTCACGAGGGACACCATATCCACCAGCGTGGAACTTGTGAAGCAATGTAAACTGCTGCAGGAGAACGATGAGGAAGATGAGACAAGGTATGTACCCCTAAGCTCATTGTTACCCCTTTTGTTATCCTATATCTCCATATTGTCATCTACAGATACTTTTATATGTGGGTACAAAAGAAACTTTCTTTTTCTTTCTATTTATCATGCCAACCGTATTTCAAACAACTAAAAATAATGACCCTGCCCTACATATATATTTTTGAAATATGTAAGAAAAAACTTTTTTGTAAAAATTAAAATTCCCTTCCCCTACCCTTCTTCAAAATTAATACTCCACAGCTCCGGCCCATACGCAATGTTAATAAAAATTTATAATAACCTACCACACCCTATACGAAATGGGGAGAAAGATATTGCTTTCAGAAAGAAATTAAGGGACTTTCTTGTCGAAAAATGCTATTACGCGGTAAATGAATACATGAATGATAAATAAAACAAAAAATAAAACCGGTCTCCTTATCACTCACTCGACAAAAGGCTTCGCCCAAACTGGGTATCCATAACTTGCATTATATAATAAAACTAGCGGACTCGCTCAAGCTTCGCTTTGACTTATTAATTTATTTATTTGCACTTCTTCCCTATCCCTACCTTACACTACCATACTCCTACCCCTACCCCTACCCTACCCCTACCCTACCTCTACCCTACCTCTACTCTACCCCTACCCTACCCTACAACTACCCTACCACTACCCTACCCCTACCCTATCCCTATACCATAAACCTACCCTACCACTACCCTACCCTACCCCTACCCTACCGCTACCCTACCCCTACCCTATCCCTATACCATACCCCTACCCTACCGCTACCCTATCCTAGGATTTAGGGGTTTGAAAAATAGATGTTGGCCGATTCTCAGACCTACTGAATATGCACAAAAAATTTCATCAAAATCGGTCGAGCCGTTTCGGAGGAGTTCAAATTCGAACACCGCGACACGAGAATTTTATATATTAGATTAAATGTAACTTGTATAATTATTATTATATTGCATAATATGTGTGGCTTAATTATTAAATAAATAAATAAAAAAAAAAATTGCCACAGATCGAGCACAGAAGACGGGATGAGTTCGAACGGCGCGCCGCCGCCAAGCCAGTACTCGAAGGGCGATTTCGTGTACATCCAGCCAGAGAAGGGCAACAAAGAGCCAGCCATCGTGCAGATTGAGCGCCTGTGGACCAACTCCGACAACGTGCCCATGATATACTCCAACGTGTACTTCAGGTAAGACCGATCACAGAAGACGCCATGAGCCCAGAGCCAGTACTACTTCGTGCACATCCAGCCAGAGAAGGGCAGCAAGGAACCCGCCTTCGTGCACATCGAGCGATTGTGGACCAACTTCGATAACGTGCCCATGATATACTATGGTATATCCAGATGTCACTCGACGATGATATCGTTCATTCTTGGCAGAGTCGTGGTTGCTGTCATGAGCGACGCTTTCTGTGCGATGCTCCTCCATTTTAGGCTATTGGCTGCATTATGGGAACTCTCCACTATGGATTGTGTTGCAACTTTGACTAAATCCGTCCAGCGGGTTGGAGATCAACCTCTGGATCTTTTGCCTTCAATTTGGGCCTGCACTACCGACCGCTCAATTGAATCCTGATTTCTGGAGATGTGGCCAAAAGGATAGGGAGAGTGACTTGAGTGGGAAAGGGAATTGTCAGTTATCTGTCAAGGGACTCCTTAACCCTACACACAACGTTCACAAGTGCGTGACTCCACTCAAGGTTATTCTCTACCACTCTAGGGTCTTATTTTGGTTACAGTTTCATTTGTTAATTAACTTGTCCTGACAAATATTGTGAATCATAACCTTATTCGACATTGGTTTATTTTTGTAATCCACTTCTGACTGTGCCAAAACTATATTATATCATGATTATATAATGATTTATTTATTTTGCTATCATCCGCGAAAAGCCGACGAACCCTTCTGAGGATGCTCCGGTTTCGGGGTGAAACGTACGTAGAGAGTATTTTGTCGGATCTGGGTGACGTTTTCGCATGGATTCGTCGGCTTTTCGCGGATGATAGCAAAATAAATAAATCATTAAATAATCAAGATGATGAAATTCCGCAAAGTAACGCCTGCTTCTATGCAATTTATTATATCATGGAATCAATTGTTTTGTACTACTATAGGCCTCACGAGACCTTCCATGTGCGCACGCGCAAGTTCCTGCAGCAGGAGGTGTTCAAGACGGAGGCGCACCGCACCGTGCCGCTGGACCAGGTCATCGGCCGCTGCTACGTCATGAACGTCAAGGAGTACTTCAAGTTCAGGCCCGAGGGTGAGGGGTTACGACCGAGTTTCCTCCCTACAGTTGATCCTCAGTAGCGACACTGTCTGGAGATGAGATCATCTCCATTTGACGACCTACAATTGATGAGTTCCTTAATGATAAAGATACTTGGAGGCCATTGGATCAGATTCTACCTTTACAGGAAGTGAAACTAGAAGAAATTTTAGTAATATTATAGTAGGGGAGCCCGGGATGCTAAATTTGCAGTTACTCGAGCGTCATTGAGACCGATTACATTTGGTAGATTAAATTATAGGAAGAATAAATGGTTATTTACTTTTTCCGCTTTTAGCGGTGGAAAACAAAACTACAGACTTTAAAAACAAAATTTTATTACTTTGGCTAACTGAAATTGTAAGAAAATTTTAGCGATTAATTAGGAGATTATTTCCTTAAAAATAAGTAAAAAATTAATCGCACTCGTACTTCGAGCACTAAAATATAAGGGTTTAATTTTGTAACTTTGAAACCCTCCCATTCCATTACGTTACGCTCAAATCGTCAGATTTTCGAAATGTGCAGTTTAGCTATCAATTCACCTACCTTATCTTAATCTGACGTGCTGGTTGAGTATTTATGAAGTTAGTTTCTTTTTTGGTTGCCCTAAACGTACCCACCAATATTAAGAGCTCATACTCGGTGGAGGTACTCGACAAAGTGTAAGGTATAGTCCCTTATGTTTATCTGCCGCGCTCGAGTAACTGCAAAAATCCCCTCTTCGGCTCCTCTACTATTAACAATTGGGAATGATTATAATATTGTATGTTTTTTTTTTTTCAAAAGTGCAACTAGTGACTTTCTTCCCGGCTCTTCTCAGCAGAACCTGCCTTCCGAACCGGTGGTAGAGGCTTTACAAATAGTCCAACTTGACCTTTCAAAAGTACTTGTACACTATAGCTTGGCAACTTCGTAACACTCCCGATAGTCCGTGCGGGCCGGGGGTGGGTAGCGATGAATGAAAAACCCACGACTGATGCACCTCACTTCCCCGCACGCACGATCTCACACCCGCGCAGTCTTTCCCCCCGTCGCCCGCATATCATGGAAGTGTCATCAACGAACTCGCCAGCCTATAAGCCTACTTGAAATAAATGAATATTTTATTTTTTCCTGTGAGTTTCGGTTCTATCATCAGATCTACTCCAGACCTTCATTGTTTCAAATTGTAGTGCTTTAGAGTGCCTAATGAAAAAAGTGACAAACGCTTTAGCTATTCTTACGATTTTTGAAATATTTCCTCGATTTCTCTAGAATCCCACCATCAGATCCTGACATGATTAAAAAAAAAAAATCAAAATTCATTTATTTCAAGTAGGCTCATTTTACAAGCACTTTTGACACGTCAGTTGACTATTTGTAAAGATTCTACCACCGGTTCGGAAGGCAGGTTCTGCTGAGAAGAAACAGACAAGAAACTCAACAGTTGATGACAATGGGACCACTTCAAGAGTATTATACCCTTTCAACAAAAAACAATTTTCAAAATTGGTTAAGAAATCACGAAGTTCTGAGGTAACAAACATTAAAAAAAAAACATAGGCGTCTAATTGAAAACCTCCTCTTTTTTGAAGTCGGTTAATAAATGATTTTTTAATCTATACTAATATTATAAAGCTGAAGAGTTTGTTTGTTTTATTGAACGCGCTAATACTGGTCCGATTTGAAAAATTTTTTCAGTGTTAGATAGCCCATTTATCGAGGAAGGCTATAGGCTATATATTATCCCCATATTCCTACGGGAACGGGAACCACGCGGGTAAAACCGCGTTAACCGTCAGCTAGTTTTTTGAATAATGAAGGTTGTCTGGCGCAGGCTACCCGAACAAGGACGTATACGTGTGCGAGAGCCGCTACAACAGCAAGAACCGATGGTTCAAGAAGATCAAGGTGTGGGAGGGCGCCGAGAAGGAGGCCACGCTCATGCCCAGAGAGGTGACCTATTTCATCATCATCATTAACAACCCAAAATCGGCTCTTTGTTGAGCACGAGTCTCATCTCAGAATTAGGTTAATTAATTCCGGTATGTCCCCTTCTTCTTCTTGACACCCCTTGCCCTGTCGTTACCACAACCGCTGCCAAAGCCGGGAATAGTGGGGCTATGGGTTATTGTGATTTGGCTTTATGCATAGGTCCATAAAATGACCATGCGGCCATGCGGGTTGGTCATTAGCGGGGATGGATTTTTCATTAATCATTGATCAAGTAATCGTATATTCTGTTTAACGAGTCTAAGCGGTGTGTTTGTTAGTATGTCTAAAAATTACGTGTGTGTGTATTGCGAATCAAATTGATAGTTGTGTGTAGTGTAAGGAATATTTATAGTTGGTAATTCTGTAGACATAATACGAGCTTTCAGAGCTCAAAAAAGCTGCCTTCGTGCTGTTTGTGGAGCTGATTTTATTGATAGCTGCAAACCACTATTCAAAAAAAATGAAAAATGATTGTCATTGCCCGCACTTTATATTTTCGAAAAAAAGAATATTACTCTATTTCCGAAGAAAAAAAGTGGTCGTAAAAGAAATAACATTGAGATACCTGTACAGAAACTATCTCTTTTTAAAAGAAATGTATACTGCATGGCTGTAAAAACCTATAATCACCTGTCAGAAAAAACAAAAGGAATGCCATTACAGAGTTTCAAAAAATATTTTTAATGCCCTCAGCCAAAATAGTATTTAGGAATTAAATGACTTTTTTAAATTAAAATCAATTTGACTAATTTATTATATTTTCTTAAATGTACTTAGTCCCTATAGCGTGGGTTGTGTGTCGCTAATATAAAAGTCTTGATAGATCAAGTAGGATAGTGAGTGAAAGATAGCGAGATGCACGGAAGAATGTTTATTACAGCACAGGCACAAGTATAAAGTTCACAAGAAAGAGTAGGTACATAGAACACTAGGAACTATAGCTATTTAGCAGATACGTAATTAAACAGAATAGGTATGCGCGCGAAGTGTAGCCGAAAGCAGACTTGAGACTACTCGCCGCGCCGCGCACGGCACCGAGCGGGCCGCGTGCGATATCGTTAACTAGTAGCCTGTGTGCGTCGCAATGTACAATGCACGCACACTAAGGCCGCGCGCTAAAATCTAATATATTAAATAATTACATTGGCTAACAACGCATATTTATGTAAAATGTAATGTTAAAGAAATTTAATACATTCAAATGTAATATAACATATTATAGATATTTAATAAGTTTTAATTATGTGCCTATGTGATTAAGCTATGCAGTACAAGTATTTACGCGTCCGCCACATCCCCTTCAAAAAGTGACAGACAATATTGCTGGTGAATTTGGGTGCGATACAAGTCCATATAAATTTGTTCTGTGTGCCTAGTGGGAGTTTTCAATATTTTCATACTGTTACTATCGCGTTGACGTAAACGCGAATTTATATGGAATTGAAATATTTGTGCAGTAGTCCCACTAGATGGCGCTGTTTCAATTCCTTAGAAATCCGCGTTTACTTAACACGATAGTAACAGTTTCAAACTGCCACTAGGCCCTCTGAGTTTCGATTACACTGTTCGTAACGCGTTCACCATAAATTAAGTTTTACTTCAAAAATTCAATATGCATATTATTAGAAACGTTTAGTACAACCTGTGCGCCTAGTGGGAGTTTTCAATGTTTTCATACTGATACTATCGCGTTAGGGCCTAGTTGCATAGGGCCTAGTGGCATCTTCAGTCAATGTGTTGTGTCAGGTCCCGCTGGAGCCGAATAGAACAGTGTCGGTGTTCCGCGAGCGAGTGGAGAAGCACAAGGACGAGCTGGCCGAGCTCGAGGTGCTGGAGAACGTGCAGGAGAAGGAGAGACCCGTGAGTTACACACCATCGTCAGCACCATCATCATCATCATCATCATCATCATCATCATCATCATCATCATCATCATCATCATCATCATCAGCATCAGCATCCATCACCATCACCAACATCATCCTCATCATCCACCATCATCATCACCATCAATTCCATCATCCATCACCACCATCACCAGCATCACCATCAGTACCATCATCCTCATCATCCACCACCATCATCACCACGACCATCACCATCATCACCATCATCACCATTACCACCATCATCAGCATCCTCATCATCCACCACCAAAAACACCTTCACCATAACCAACATCATCCTCATCATCCACCACCATCAGCCTCATCATTAACATCACCATCACCATGTTGGTCGATGTTCTTGATGCTTTAAGGCGCACCACGCATCAGCATCCATCGGCTTGTTGTAGGGAGTAGGGACTTCCAAACATCCCGATCCTGATTCGCCTGCATCCAGCGAATCTTTGCGACTCGCTTGGTGTCGTCAGTCCACCTGGTGGGGGGTCGACCAACATTGCGCTTTCTAGTGCGGGGTCGCCGTTCCAGCACTTTGGGATCCCAAAGTCCATCGGCACACACACCTTACTCATAATTAATAAAGGATTCCCGCAACCGATTTCCAATTTTAATCTCATTCTTCCACTGGGGTAGTAGGTACTTATGTACTTTTTCCTTCCAACCAACAAAGTGTGTTAGTGCCAAACATAACTTCTTGGCACTCAATTCAAGTAGTCGCATTAGCAAATTCAACCTTAAACTCAATCCTTAAGGTTTAATTTGCTCTGAATTTGGGTATAATTTTCTTTACCAATAATCTAAAACTGTCAAAGCAAAATTGGCCAGATTTAAGTGAAATTTTCTACATGACCATGTAGAAAATTTCACTTAAAAACTGCATTCTTTTATTATAAGAAAGAGGTCAATGAGTAAAAATGATTGATTGTTTGTCGGGCAGGACGTGGTGATGTACAACCCTCTGGGCACGGACGACGAGAACACGTACTACGAGCAGTACAACACCGTGTGCTCCGGCGTGATCAAGACCGGCGACTTCGTGTACGTCGTCACCGACGGCGGCAAGCAGCTCATCGCGCAGGTCGACACCATCTGGGAGACTGCCGAGTGAGTGCCGCTTGCGTGACTAGCTCAGACCTACGAGCAGTACAACACCGTGTGCTCCGGCGTGATCAAGACCGGCGACTTCGTGTACGTCGTCACCGACGGCGGCAAGCAGCTCATCGCACAGGTCGACACCATCTGGGAGACTGCAGAGTGAGTGCCGCTTGCGTGATTAGCTCAGACCTACGAGCAGTACAACACCGTGTGCTCCGGCGTGATCAAGACCGGCGACTTCGTGTACGTCGTCACCGACGGCGGCAAGCAGCTCATCGCGCAGGTCGACACCATCTGGGAGACTGCCGAGTGAGTGCCGCTTGCGTGACTAGCTCAGACCTACGAGCAGTACAACACCGTGTGCTCCGGCGTGATCAAGACCGGCGACTTCGTGTACGTCGTCACCGACGGCGGCAAGCAGCTCATCGCGCAGGTCGACACCATCTGGGAGACTGCCGAGTGAGTGCCGCTTGCGTGTCTAGCATTACGATTAGTCTTTGACAAACTAACTTTGCCTGCTTGGAGTAATAAGTGAAACAACACGGACCTTTCACCAGACCTTTGAACTTGTATCGCACTCTATATTCACCTACAAAATTGTCTGTCGTTTTTTGAGGGGGGCCAGGTGAACTCACACATCGAAAATGTTTAACACCAATAAATATATCCTGTGTCCATACACTACACACAACTATAAAATTTAAATTGTAATACTCACACGTGTAATTTTAACACAATGAAACATTGTTTATATGGACGCAGTTTGTATAAACAAGTTAGATCGTGATCACTTTTACCTTCAGGCATGTCCCAAAGTAATGGGTCTGAGGTGCATAGGTACTAAGTAGCTACAAGCGCACGTGCAGGCGCATGCATTCTTGTGCAAATGCTTGTGTGCGTGCGAACTCATTACAACTGCGCGTGCGTGTGTATTTGCTAAAACCATGCTTGCGTACAAAAGAGCGTGCGTACTTGCATACAAAAGTGCGTTTTTTTTTATTATTCTTTACAAGTTAGCCCTTGACTGCAATCTCACCTGAAGGTAAGTGATGATGCAATCTAAGATGGAGGCGGCATACTCGTTAGGCGTAGGATGAAAATCCACACCCATTGGAGCCACGCCACGGCCGAAGCCTCCTACCAGTCAAACCTGGACCAAATCAGAAAATCTCAATCGGCCCAGGCGGGGATCGATTCCAGGACCTTCGTCTTGTAAATCCACCGCGCATATCACTGCGCCACGGAGGCCGTCAAAAGGCGTGTGTACTAGATAAGCGTGTTTGCGTACTTGTGAACATGCGCACGAGCGTACTTATGTGCGTGCGTGGAATAAAAGTCAGAGCAAGTTTTCGATTTTGTCGCTATTGGTCGATGATGTCTTTCTCATGTCACGAGATAAGTCGTTGCCTAGACTTACTAGGCATCTTAATCCACGTAGCGATTAAGAAGGAGAAATACACTTGATTTCCTTTAAAAAAAAAGCTCGAATCACAATGATAATTTGGTGTAAATGAATGTTATAATTAAGACTTCAAACAAAATGTTGTGTTTCAGTAACAAATGCTATTTCCGCGGGCCATTCCTGATCTTCCCCTCTGAAGTGGTGAATATCATTAATAAGGTTGGTTTCCTTTATAAATACAAAAAAAAACAAATTTATTTAGAAATGGAATTTAAGATCATATATTAGTTTAAACAAAGTAACGAATGATGATGTAAATTTTCATTATGTCGGCACATTTTCCAGCCATTCTACAAGCAAGAAGTGCTCCTGACCACAATGCACGACACAAGTCCACTGGTGGGCATCGTGGGCAAGTGTGGAGTTTTGGATTACGACGATTATCTTAAGTGTGAGTATTGACAGGATTTTATTAGGGAACGGGTGATTGAGGGAAACTCCCTTCCCTTTTTAACTCACATCACGTTTTATATTGAAGAGGTCTCTTCTATATTTGAGGAGAGCCTAAAGTAGGCAAAGTACAATGACTTCATACTTATTCGTACGAAACAGAACTAAATAAAATGTTTAAATATTTTTTGCTAGGGTGTGAATTACCTTGAAATCATTTTTAATATTGTTAAGGGGTTTCTTGTATTGGACTAATAACTGTGGGGCAGCTTACATACGATGAGCCTTTTTTTTTAAACTATGTGTATTGTGTATAAAAAACATTCCCTCTCCCAGGTCGGCCGACGGAGATCGCCGAGTCGGACATGTACGTCTGCGAGTCGCTTTACGACGAGTCCAACCGCATGGCGCGCAAGCTGAAGGCTGGACTACGCAAGTTTGAGCACACCAAGGACGTCACCGTTGACGAGGTTAGTACACACGCACCTTTGTACTAAAGTACGCACGCACTTTTGTACGCAAGTACACACACAAGCATGGTTATCGCAAGTTCGCACGCACACCGAGATCGCGGATTCAGGCGTGTATGTGTGCGAGTCGCTGTACGACGAGTCCAACCGCATGGCACGCAAGCTGAAGGCCGGACTACGCAAGTTTGAGCACACCAAGGACGTCACCGTTGACGAGGTTTTCTTTTCTTTTTTTTGTTTTACGCGTGGACCGTGCAGTGTAGGGCTCCGTAGATTAAGGACTTTAAACCTGTTCCTAAAAACCGTAGTCCGTAGGACTTTAAACCTATTCCTAAAAGTTTTTTATTGAAAAATGTTGCTGTCACTGCCACAATATTTATTAAAGACCTATCCAACAATACCCCAATGATATAAATGAGTAAAAAATTCATTCCCACTTTACATAAGTGGGGAGAGGGAGGGGAGGTACTCTAAAAAAATTACATTTAAATAATATTGATGTCATGATGTTATGAAATCACTGTTAGTGATTTCAAAACATCTGTGTGTTTTTCAAGTGCTTATTTTAATTATTTACAGAATACTAAAACGCAGTTCAACTTTTTTTTTAGATATTTGTCTGTCTGTCTTACTGGTTGTCCGGGGTAATATATCTGGAACGGCTGAACCGATTTATATGGGAGTTTCACTGGAATATAGAAGAGATTATTGAGCGACTCGTGCTGCTGCAAGAATCTCCTCTCAGAATGCTGAATATGGGTTGATAATGATGAATATATTAAATATGTTTCCAGATTTACTTCTTCCCGAAGCCGCTAGGTCCGCCCTTGCTGGCGACGGCGCAAGATGTGCAGGCGTCATCCAGCGCCTTCACACACAAGCCGTTCAACCCGAGCGTCAACGCAGACTCCATGGTGAGTGCTGGAGAAAAATATTCCAAATCATAGAAAAATCCTTTAAAATAATAAATACTGTAGTGTTTGTGTATACTAAATAGATACTTACAATACTACATACACATGTACATTGGTAGACCACTTGTAAGGACCCTCGTCCTCACTATAAGAGAAGGTAAACACTGGCTCATCTGTACACTGGTAAGGCAAGCAGACCGCGCACGACCACTCAGGTCGCACGCCGGTGACAGACTGACTCATTGCTCCCACTACCAATGTACATAGATAGTGTCTCAGACCAATTATTGTATAGGACCTACCTCGCTAGACGTTACTTTTCTGTCAAAGTATATGATCAACGATCTAATGCGATTATAAAAACTGTCTCTATAGAATCGATGTTTCATAGTTTGTAATCGTGTTCGTCGGTTAAAGAGTACCGTAAAAATACCTTTTTGTGTAATTGAATTGTGTAAAAAACTAGCAAAAATTTTTAGTTTAGTATAAGATATATACCAAATCGTAGCTCGTTAGCCTCAGAAAATGACAGACAATTTTGTTCGTGACTATGAGTGCGATACAGGTCCTTCTATAATTGATCTGAGATAGTAGTGCATTTTAAAGTAGTGTTAATATTTTTTTGCGATAGATATCACAAATATCGTTGTGTTCATTGCGATTTGCAGGACAGCAAGCCTCAGTTCACGAATCTCATCAACACCACCATCGGCAGCCAGGATGTGGAAATGCTGCTGGAAAACTCCCTCGACGACTCGTCGCTGGCTTCGCCCGCCACGCCGCTGTCTATAGGTAACACGCGACGATCAGCGTACCAGTACGTCATCGTCATCTCCTTTCTCTTATCCCTCTTAAGTGGGAATGGCAAAATATACTCGTCAACTCGTCATCCACTCCCATTACACTCACTCCAAACATCTCTTCTTTGACCTTCCTCTCCTCTTGTGTCCTTGCACTTAGAAATTCAACATTCTTCTAGGTTTCATTTGGGTTTTAATTAATAACAAACTCCCACGAACTAGTCAATTTACACCTAGTAATAATTATAATTAACTTGTTCTTAAATCAATGAAAATAAATTTGATTTATAAGCTTAGATCATTTAGATATGTTTAAATAATTTTATGTAATATTTTTTATACAAACCATACATAGTTTAAAATAAGTACTGAAATGACGTGCGTTTTCTACCTTAATTTCTAATTTCTTTGTTGGTAAACAGTATTCATCAAGAAAGGCTGTAGGCACTCATATCTCAAACACTCTGTTATCATATACAATTGTGTATATTTAAACTCGATGTTATACCCATAACATAATGCCAAGTAATAGGGATGATGACAGTTTTTTTTAATCTAATATATAAAATTCTCGTGTCGCGGTGTTCGACATTGAACTCCTCCGAAACGGCTCGACCGATTTTGATGAAATTTTTTGTGCATATTTAGTAGGTCTGAGAATCGGCCAACATCTATTTTTCAAACCCCTAAATGTTAAGGGTAGTCCACCCCTAAATTTTTTTTTTATTTTTTAGGCAAAATTTTTTGTTTTTATTTTTTTATGACACAGCATACAAAAATACATACAACCCTAAATTTTCACCCCTCTACGATCAACCCTTATATTTTATTTGTTAACTAAAAACTATACATACAAATGATTTGTAACTAAAACGTAGTCAATTTGAGCTTTATTGTTATTGTATAAAGTTCATATTAATAATAATTAGAAAACGGGGTAGGGGTAGGGTAGGGGTAGGGTAGGGGTAGGGTAGGGGTAGGGTAGGGAAGGGGTAGGGTTGGGGTAGGGTAGGGTAGGAGTAGGGTAGAGGTAGGGTAGGGGTAGGGTAGGGGTAGGGTAGGGGTAGGGTAGGGGTAGGGTAGGGGTAGGGTAGGGGTAGGGTAGGGGTAGGGTAGCGGTAGTTGAAAGTTTACATCGAGTTTCACGCGGACGAAGTCGCGGGCATCCGCTAGTTGTATATAAATTAAGAGTATGCTAATAGTAAAGCAATTTTGTAAAAGTAACAGGGTATCTGCGATCATTATTTTCGGAGTTACAGGGATTTAAAGAGTATTGAAAAATGTCACATTTAATGTAAGGAAGCTAAAATTGTATGAATTTATATCTAATTACGGTAAAAAAAATTGATAGATTTTGAAATTTTATAATCTTACTAGCGGATGCCCGCGACTTCGTCCGCGTGAAACTCGATGTAAACTTTCAACTACCGCTACCCTACCGCTACCCTACCCCTACCCTACCCTACCCCTACCCTACCCCTACCCTACCCCTACCCTACCCCTACCCTACCCCTACCCTACACCTACCCTACACCTACCCTACACCTACCCTACCCCTACCCTACCCCTACCCCTACCCTACCCCTACCCTACCCCTACCCCTACCCCTACCCTACCCTACCCTACCCCTACCCCTACCCCTACCCTACCCCTACCCTACCTCTACCCTACCCTACCCTACCCCTACCCTACCCCTACCCTACCCCAACCCTACCCTTACCCTACCCCTACCCTACCCCTACCCCGTTTTCTAATTATTATTAATATGAACTTTATACAATAACAATAAAGCTCAAATTGACTACGTTTTAGTTACAAATCATTTGTATGTATAGTTTTTAATTAACAAATAAAATATAAGGGTTGATCGTAGAGGGGTGAAAATTTAGGGTTGTATGTATTTTTGTATGCTGTGTCATAAAGAAATAAAAACAAAAAACTTTGCCTAAAAAATAAAAAAAAATAAAAAATTTAGGGGTGGACTACCCTTAACATTTAGGGGTTTGAAAAATAGATGTTGGCCGATTCTCAGACCTACTAAATATGCACAAAAAATTTCATCAAAATCGGTCGAGCCGTTTCGGAGGAGTTCAATGTCGAACACCGCGACACGAGAATTTTATATATTAGCTTTATTTTGCAAATATCCAAACATTCTTTGCTTTTTTTGTATAAATTAGTTAACATTGACCTTATTTACTCGAATGTATCATAAAAATGAATTTATTCAAACCTAGTCATCATCCCCATTATTAACCTTATGGACCTAGAGATAAGATTTATTCTAATATTAGTTTTTTATTCCTGTTATCCAGGCGGCAACAGTAACCCATACAACCCATCAATGGCCCCCTCGACCCAAGAGCGCACGCAAGCAGTGGCCACGCCCGTCAGCAGCAAGAAGAAGAAAGAACAGAAGCAGAAGATCGTCACCGGCTACATTCTGTACTCCAGCGAAGTGCGAAAGGCCATCGTGGCGAACAACCCCGAATCTACCTTCGGTGAGTGTGTCAAAGGGATATACAGGGTGCTCGGGAGTATTCCCCATAAATTGAAGGTTTTAACGAGACCACTTATAAAAATTAAGTATCAAACACAACTTCTTGGCACTCAATCAAGTAGTCTCATTTGCAAATTTGACCTTAAACTTAATTTGACCTTAAGGTTGAATTTGTTCTGAATTTGGGATTTTATTGAATATTGGACCATTTTAAAGGCTGTTAGGTACAACAGTTCTTTACCAATACTTCTACACGATTGTGCGTCCTTTTATAAGAGGTCAATGTGCAAAACCTATAAAAAACAGACGGTAATTTGACTACTGTGCAGTAATATTCATCATCATCATTATCAACCCATATTCGGCCCACTGCTGAGCTCGAGTCTCCTCTCAGAATGAGAGGGGTTAGGCCAATAGTCCTCCACGCTGGCCCAATGCGGATTGGCAGACTTCACACACGCAGAGAATTAAGAAAATTCTCTGGTATGCAGGTCTCCTCACGTTTTTTTTTTCACCGTTTCAGACACGTGATATATAATATCTTAATAGTACATTATGATATAAGTGCGGTAAGTTGAAAATTGCAGCCGAGGCGATGTTGCTCGAGCCAAAGGCGAGAGCTATAGTAAGCAGAGGCTGTAATTATCAAAGCGCACGTGTGTCATACGACGTTTTACTCCACATTTGCGAGGAAACACAGTTTGAACACACTTTCTGTAAAAGAAACAGATAAAGATAAAGTGCGCACTCCAGCGTTTGTTTTTTTTTAGACAAATGCACCAAAAACAGCCAGTATTATTAATAAAGCAAATTTATATTTTTGCGTTTCTGATACAGATTTAAAATTATTAAAATTAAAGAATTAAATGTTTTTTTTATTATATTTTCTCTCCCAAAGTTAATTTTATTTATAAAATGTTGAGCACTTTTCTGACACAAAAACATAAATACATTTAATAATAAATACATTTAAAAAAGTACCGTTCGTTTTTAGACGGATGATAAAGGTTTTATATTACATTACGGCACATGCGCGTAATGAGATGTACGTACGTAAATAAGAGATACTTTACGAGCAAATGTGTTATAAATAATATTATGTGCTGTTATTACAGGTGAGATATCCCGCATAGTGGGCAACGAGTGGCGCAGCCTGCCCGCCTCCACCAAGCAGAGCTGGGAGGAGCGCGCCGCCAAGTGCAACGAGGAGACGTCCGCGCGCCTCGCCGAGGAGATGCGCGAGCTCTCGCAGCACGTGAGTCACCTCATGGTCTTCACCATGCAGAGCTTCGCAATTTAATGCATTCTGAACCCACACCCAAGGTCACAAGTCCTGGGATCTGCTCGAGATGTTTCCTCTACCACAAGAGTACCATCATCTTATTATACAATAGGGATGATGACAGTTTTTTAAATTGTATATAAATTAAGAGTATCCTAATAGTAAAGCAATTTTGTAAAAGTAACTGTATGAATTTTCATCTAATTACGATAAAAGATTTTTAATAGATTTTGATATTTTATAATCTTATTTATTTTGCAAATATCCAGACAATCTTTTCTTTTTATGTATAAATTAGTTAACATTGACCTTATTTACCCGAATTTATCACAAAAAATAATGTATTCAAACCTAGTCATCATCCCCAACTTGATATGATGTGAATTACGGTTCTGAGATTTTCTGGAAGCCTAAATTGCTGTAAAAAGGACTTATAAACTGAAGTAAATCCGAAAAAAAGAAATTCTATCTACTTTTAATAAAAATTATCTCTACTTTAAGGATTTATTTTCCGATTCACAATATCAATTATCGTTTTTGAGTTATTATCAAAAAGCTGAGCTCTATTTTTTGTGTTGGTGGTGTATTGTGTTCTGGCAGTGACGTCACATCGTATCTACAGATGGAGATGACGTTTGAGTGTGCGTGGGACACGTGCGACTACCAGTTCGAGGACATCGGCGACTGCATGGAGCACTGCATTGGAGACGGTGGGAACAGTAAGTGTATTCATCATCACTATACTATATTATTATATTACATATATCTGATACCATGAAACAGGTGACATAGTGGGAATCGCATAATGGGGGAATATTTTATTTGTTGACGTCCGGATCAAAGAAAATAAATCTCTGACACGTGCGTTGTTCCTTGTAAGTTAAAGGAAACTACATGGTAAAATTATATCTTCGAATGAAGCGACTCACATAATTATGATAGAACTTTACTACACAACTAAGTTTGTTTAATCACTAATTACTCCTCGTATCTGATACCATGTTATTTTTTTTTTAATACAAAGTATATAAGTATTCGCCAACAAAATTGTCTGTCGTTTCTTGAGGGGCATAAGTAAATTCATACATCGAAAATATTTCACACCAATAAATATATTTTGTGACTTTACAACACACACAATTATAAATTTATTTCGCAATACGGTTAAAAGTTAAAAAAAGTCACAAATTAAACATGGTAAGTTTGTAGTGTTGTAGGTGGCCATCGAGGGTATTTTTAATAAAGAGCCCCGTTTAATTCTAAGAGAATAAGGGTAGGGGAGGGTAATTGCCAATTTACAGCTCTAAACTTTTTTTAATGTGACAAGAATTCTTGACTGATCATATAAGTATTTTTTAACCTATATACAAATGGTTAATCAGTTAATACAACATAACATTTGCTTCTTCCACGCTGCCAGTGATCGGAACTTTTATTGAAACCAAGAAGAGTAAACTTGAACGTGAGTATTGTAGTTTAAATAACACTATTTTTAAATAAAACTATTTTTATAAAATCTTAGAAATATTGGTGAAGTTATATATAAGAACTCTTTTATATTTCGAGTATCCCGTAGGTCTCTTAAGCTTTAGGATTAAAGGTTTTTAGTGTGAATCAAGATCTTCCAGAGTATGATTTTAACGGCTAATCAAATTATGTGTGTGTGTCATTTTAGTAATGATTTTAGTTTCAGGCAACTCTGAATATTTTGTACAAAAATCAACATAACTTAAAAACCGTGAAATTTCGGCTAACATATATTGCGTTATTTTAGTAGGCCTTGGTATCAGCTATTATCGTACTATTTACGAGACACCCTTCATAATGATGATGATGATGATGATGAATGATTGATTCAAGTTAACATCAATTTTATCTTATATTTTTTACCTGAATAATTTGAAGACTAAAAAATTTTACTAAAATGGTTTGATCATATAACGAATGTCATCCCCAACCAACGTCCCTGGGCATGTAGCCAAGTTATACATCAATTCAAAAAATGTATGTAATGACATGCGTCAACCTGTACTAACATTTAAGTATTCATTATTGAGAGGACTTTATTAACGATGTCGTTTGTCCGTGCATGTGTGACGGCAGCGGGGCACATCCAGCAGCACTACCGCGTGGGCGGCGCGCCCACCAACCCGGCCGGCAACAGCGAGTACCCGTGCCTGTGGCGCTCGTGCGCGCGCGTGCGCAAGGGGCAGGCGCCCTTCCCCAACCTGCCGCGGCTGCTGCGCCACGTGCGCGACCTGCACGTCAACAAGGGCAACGGCCGCCCCATGGCCGTACACGAGCGCTCCCGGTGAGTGCCTCGACCTCGACCACGACACCTACCGGCGCAGACTCCGTCACTCACGACACCTACCGGCGCAGACTTCGTCAGTCACGACACCTACCGGCGCAGACTCCGTCACTCACGACACCTACCGGCGCACACTCCTTCACTCACGACACCTACCGGCACAGATTCCGACACACACACACACACACCTAGCGGCGCAGACTCCGTCACTCACGTCACCTACCGGCGCAGACTCCGTCACTCACAACACCTACCGGCGCAGACTCCGTCACTCACGACACTTACCGGCGCAGACTCCGTCACTCACGACACCTACCGGCGCACACTCCTTCACTCACGACACCTACCGGCACAGATTCCGACACACACACACACACACACCTAGCGGCGCAGACTCCGTCACTCACGTCACCTACCGGCGCAGACTCCGTCACTCACAACACCTAGCGGTGCAGACTCCGTCACTCACAACACCTACCGGCGCAGACTCTGTCACTCACAACACCTAGCGGTGCAGACTCCGTCACTCACAACACCTACCGGCGCAGACTCCAACTACCGATGCAGACTACTCCGAAAATCTACCACTGTAGGCTTCACCATTTTCAATATCTACCAGCAGAGACTACGTGATTCCCAATAATTATTTATCGATAAAGACTCCGTCTGCGTCATTCATAATACCTCTAGTCATGTCATTCGAATCTACTTATGCAAATTCTATACTATTCCCAATATCTAGCAGTACCTATGCAGATTCCGCACTTCCAATAGCTACTCATGTAGACTTCGCCATTCCTAATTCCTACTATTGTCGAATGATCCTTGAAAAATATTTTTATGTTGTTTGTATTTTAGGAACTTCGTGCCGTCGTCTAAGAAGCCGCCGAAGCAGTATGCACCCGGCATTCGCGGCGGGTTGATGTCTCCAGGAGGTAATGACATTTATTCAATTCAATCTTCCCTACCTTCAGCAAAGTTTAGAATAATTTAAAAAAAAGAGTTTGGCTTTACAAAGGAAACTGTACAATATTTGTTAACGATCGGAATCCTCAGGATCCAAATGCGATTGATGTTTCCTGTGATCAGTCAAAAGCTTTTCATTGCGTTAAACATAAAACTACTAACTAAAGAAAAAAATTATGGTATTATACACTTTGAGCTCAATTAAACTTTGCCTTTCTTTAATTATAGGACAATATGAAAAAATAAAATATTATTATTGGAGTCGCACAGGGTTTAACCTTAGGCCCATTTTTGTTATTAGTCTATATTGTTGATCTTCCTAGCTATATATGTATAGTAATTACTTAACCTCGCAAACAATTAAGTAACTACTTAATTGTTTGCGAGGTTTACATCGTTCACATATTTGTTACAAGTTCTTCGATTACAGGTGGTATTAACATTCATTATTTATGTTATTGTAGAGGGAAGGCATCGGTTTTGGTATAAATAAGAAGATATTTGATGATTTCAGCTCAGTTGTTCATTTGGCAGCGAAGATACCGTCACGCTGCCAGTCGCGTTAGTGATTTTGTGCAATAATGTTTTGTGTTGTAATTATTGTTTATCATAAATTGTTTAGTGTGGGCATGGAGAACATGTCGGGCAGGGAAAGTGAGTGTTAATGCATTATAAAGGGAACCCTTAAACCTACTCACAAGTCCTGTGATCTGCCCGAGGAGATTCCTCTGTCGCTGCTACCCGTGACGTCATATTTTGTTCTGTTGTGTCAGGCATGTCGCCCATGGCGCGCAACACTCCGTCGCCAGGCGCGGGCGAGGGCGGGGGCGCGGCGGCGGCGCTGGGCCCGCCGGCGCGCGCGGCGCACGACCCGCTGTTCGTGCCGGCGCCGCCGCGTGCGCAGCGCGTCACGCACTCCGAGGCGTACATCAGGTAAAGAGTGGTTTATTGACATTTTTACAAGCTTTTATTTAATTTGATATATATGAATGTCTGTATTTTTTTTATTTTTTTATTCTTTACAAGTTAGCCCTTGACTACAATCTCACCTGATGGTAAGTGATGATGCAATCTAAGATGGAATCGGGCTAACTTGTTAGGAGGAGGATGAATTCCACACCCCTTTCGGTTTCTACACGACATCGTGCCGGAACGCTAAATCGCTTGGCGGTACGTCTTTGCCGGTAGGGTAGTAACTAGCCACGGCCGAAGCCTCCCACCAGCCAGACCTGGACCAATTAAGAAAGTAATGTATGTTTATTTGGGTAAAATCTCGCGGCTCAAATTTTGAAGCAGATATATTCAACCTTTTTTATTGAGCTGACATTTTGTATACTTGTTCAATTTGTATGACAATGCATTGTTAACTTTGTGACGTTATATTAAACTCTTTTTTTATTTTATTTTTTTTATTTTATTTTGAATAAGCAAGCGCTTAGCTGCAATCATGCCTGATGGTAAGCGATGATGCAGCCTATGGTGGAACGCGCTTGCCTAGAAGATGCCTATTCACTCTTAACTTGAAAATACCCATATTGTAGGTGGTGGGGAAAACTTGAAAATACCCATATTGTAGGTGGTGGGAAAACTCAACATGGCGGACTATTTACTTTTAATGTATATACAATATGGAAGTCAAATGAAAGGGTTTGCTAAGAATAACTTTTTAACGCGTGCTTGACTAAGTAAGCTGGTGATAGTGTTACGAAAAGTAATCGAAATGACATACAAAGAGCCATCGTGTGTATCGAGACTGCCAGTAGCTCATACGCCAGTACAAGGCATACCAGAAGATCGCTAGGCTGAGGGAAAGTGGGAGACTCGTATGCCAGCTACAAGCACGCGAAACATTGTAATGTATTTGCTAGTAAATCGCACAATTATTATTATCAGCCAGGATAATAATTGTACTTGTTTGTGTTATATTTTTTGCCGTTTTAAAATAAATCATAATAAACCGTTGGAGTGGCTATCAAGTTTCTTCACTAAGATAGTTGCCAGTTTTATATAACGTCCGAAATTGAGCCAACTTTTCAGAACGATACAAAAATGAATAATGTAGTAAAAATTTTGTTTATTTTACAATAGGGATGATGACAGTTTTTTAAATTGTATATAAATTAAGAGTATACTAATAGTAAAGCAATTTTGTAAAAGTAACAGGGTATCTGCGATCATTACTTTCGGAGCTACAGGGATTTAAAGGGTCAGATTTGCGGCGCTGCCGCGGATCCCTGAAAAACGCCTCATACAAAATGGCACGAAATAATGACGTCATAGGCAATGTAATGATCGTTAGATTTGTATGCGCGTTCAAACAAAATTACTAATATCTTTGTTATTTGTGCGTTTATCTTTATAGTTCATATATTAAAAATGTCACATTTAATGTAAGGAAGCTAAAACTGTATGAATTTTCATCTAATTACGATAAAATATTTTTAGTAGTTTTTGAAATTTTATAATCTCATTTATTTTGCAAATATCCAGACAATCTTTGCTTTTTATATATAAATTAGTTAACATTGACCCTATTTACCCGAATGTATCATAAAAATCAATATATTCAAACCTAGTCATCATCCTCATTAGAGTCCTAGCCAAGTCCTTAGGGAAAATAAGCTGATTACATTATTTTCACACCAATCGTAGTGATGTCTATATCCTAACTGATGCCTATTTTACTGGTTGTCAGTTGCCCTTGCAAACGCGGGCTGTCAATGTCATAGTCAATCAATATATGAATGAGATGACAATTTTAAATAACCTTTACCCTCCTCATCATCATCATATCAGCCGATGGACGTCCACTGCAGGACATAGGCCCTTTGTAGGGACTTTCAATCCATTTCATCCAGCGAATCCCTGCGACTCGCTTGATGTCGTCAGTCCACCTGGTGGAGGGTCTACCAACACTGCGCTTACTAGTGCGGGGTCGCCATTCCAGCACAGCCATTCTAAATCCCTACTCTTTACGAAAACAAGTCACGCCACCTAGCGTCGGCACGAGTCAACACGAGATCGAGCTACGTCATATCCGTCCCATAGTACTATTTCCAACACTATACTAAATTACTAATATTATAAAGAGGTAAACTTTGTGGTGTTGTAGGGAGTAATCTCTGGATCTAATAAATCGATTTTTTAAAATCTTTTACCAAAAGAAAGCCACGTTATTTGTTAGTGTCATGGGCTATATCTTATTCCCTTTTTCTCACGAGATCGGGAACTACGCGGGTGAAACCGCGGGGCGTTTTAATTAGATGTGTCAAATCCGTATTAATTTTTTTTAAATTTATTATGAGTCAACTATTCTATTGTATTGTTCACAGGTACATAGAAGGGCTGCACTCCGAACAGAAGTACATAACACCATGGGAGAAGTCCCTGACCCCCATGCCGGCCAACCCCGACCCTGCTCACTTCAACATGCACAAACTACCCTCGCACTGGCTCACAGAGGAAACAGTCAACGGATACCTGCAGCAAGACAAGACAGTCGCAGACACTGATATACAGAAAATGGACCAAAACACCAAAATCCTCAAAGGTCTTTGCGCTTTGCGAGAATTCATGATGAGAGACGCTCTCGCTATTTACAAAAGCTATTGATAGAAATGATTTTTTTTGGTTATTGTTTCTGATTAGGACGATAAGATAAGCAATAATTATGTATTTGAAGTATCAATAAAGATTACAATATAAACTAATTTTGTTTTTATATACATATTTCAAACTAGCAGCAGACTCGCCGCGCTTTCCCATTTACGCGAGAACATAATAACTTATGTTACTCGCTGATAATGTAATTTTTTTTTTCTTTACATGTTAGGTCTTTGCGCTTTACGAGAATTCATGACGAGAGACGCTCTAGCTATTTACAAAAGCTATTGAAAGAAATGACTTTTGTTTATTGCATCTGATTAGGAGTATAAGTAAAACAATGATTATGTATTTGAAGTATCAATAAAGCTTACAATATAAACTAATTTTGTTTTCATATGCGTCTTAAAATACATATTTCAAAGTAGCGCAAACAAAACGAACTAATAAAGTTCCTATCCCGCGTAAGTATAATATGGCTTATAGTACGAGAGCCGTCATAAGAAATATATACCCTCGTGTGTTATTTAATTGGGATAGGATGATGATGGAAAATATTCACATGGCTTGCCCAGTTCTCTACATTATCTATCATTTACTTCATAGCAGTAATATATAACAGATGAGGGTATACATTTATAATGACGGACCTTGGACGATTATGTCTGATAACGTAGCTTTATGTTGATGAAAAATTTCTTATAATCGGTTCAATAATTTCGGAGCCTGTACGTAACAAACAAAAGACCAAATCTTATTTATCTCTTCTTATCTATCTGTCAATCTGTTTAAATAAGGTACAGGCAGGTCGAGTTTTGGAAGTAATGTGTCCCGTTTTTAAGTTTTTGCCGAGACTTAGTATCGAAATCAATTTTAAAGGAATATATTAAGAATCCATGCTTCTATATCGAAACATAGCAGTTGTTACGAAAAAAAAAGCAGCACGCCTAAAGATGCAATACAAAGAAGAGACACAAATGTCGACCAATAGTGGCCCAAACATATATTTTTCTTTCTACCCAGTTCGAGATAAGAGACCTACATTTCGATTATATTGGTCGACATGTCTTAATTTCTTCTCGAATTTTTCATTTTTTTTTATTTATTTATATATTGAAATAAGTCATGTTGAGCATCTTAGGCATGTAGGAAATAAAAAAGGCTTATATAAGCTTAGTTCACATTTAATTTTCCTTAAAATATAAATATACAAAATACACAGTGTATCAATAGCCTAACATACAATATATTCGGTTAATCAAATTCTTATACATTTTCTACTTCCTCTTTCAGTAGCCTAATTAGTTCGTTGAATTTGCTACCTTCGAATATAAGTACCTGCAATTAAATAACATAATTAGAATTACAACTATGAAATTGAATTAAAAGTTCTGTTGTAGTAAACATTATATAGTTGAAATCGTTACATCCATGATTTTTTACTATAGGACGTCTTTTAGTTATTGACTACAATCTCACCTGATGGTAAGTGATGATGCAGTCTGAGATGGAAGCGGGCTAACGTGTTAGGAGTAGGATAAAATCCTTTCGGTTTCTACACAACATCATACCGGGACGATTAATCACTTGGTGGTACATCTTTGCCGGTAGGATGGTAACTAGCCACGGCCGAAGCCTTCCACCAGCCAAAACGTCAATAGTCATTATATTCCTGTTGACCTATTCACTATTTTGGTCTTCAGATAAACATCAAATCAAATGACAAAATGTCATTTACCTACTATGTGATATGCACCAGTAGCATACGTCAAAGATAGTATTAGCCGGCTGCAGGCTAATTCGATAACTTTGATGTATGTTTGTTGACATATTATATGAAATTGAGATTCTGTGTAACAAATGTCATCCGGTGCCCACTGACTACCCTTCATTCATATCATTATCATATAATACACTTTGAAATTATAGTATGCTTCAATTCCATACATTTATTTTACAGGACTTTTTTAAAAAAGTCCTGTAAAATAATAAAACATTATATTGTTGAAATCGTTACATCCACGATTTTCTACTATAGGACGTCTTTTTTTTATTCTTTACAAGTTAGTCGTTCCGGTACGACGTCATGTAGAAACCGAAACGGGCGTGGATTTCATCCTCCTCCTAACAAGTTAGCCCGCTTCCATCTTAGATTGCATCACTTACCATCAGGTGAGATTGTAATCAAGTAACTTGTAAAGAATTATAAAAAAAAAAGTTCATTTAGCTCATGGGTATCTCATGGGTAGCTCATGGGTATCTCATGGGTATCTCATGGGTAGCTCATGGCTATGGTTCGTGTAGTCACCTTTCTGCAAGGCGTCATGGCGCCACCGTCGTAGTCCCACTGCGAGAGGTCGGCCTGCTGCGTCACGTCCACGTCGAAGGCCGCCAGCGCCGCCTCCGCCAGAGGGCGCTCCTCCTGGTTCGCGAACAGCACCTCCGCGTCGCCCTCTGCCACCATAGAGGAATTACAAAATGGAGATGCATCACACTCAAATTCACGAACAAAATTGTCTGTCGTTTTTTGAGGGATGACACGGTCATCAAATTGGGGAGGGTCTATCTGGTGATTACTTACGTCAGCGATAGTTATTTACTTTTTAATATATACAGAGAGAGATAGAAACAATAAATAAATTGACTGTCATTACTAAACTGACGTTAAGTAATGACGGCCACCGTGGCGCAGTGGTATGCGCGGTAGATTTACAAGACGGAGGTCCTGGATTCGATCCCCGGCTGGGCTAATTGAGGTTTTCTTAATTGAAAACCACATTACCGGCAACGACCAACTGCCAAGCTATTTTGCGTTCCGTATGATGTTGTTCTTCCTGACAAATTAGCCATCACAAAGCTTCCATCTTAGATTGCATCATCACTTACATCAGGTGTAAACAAAAAAAAGACCTCACCCCCAGTGTTGTAAGTTTTACAGATCCACACAAGGTGCTGGAATACGTAGGGCATGCCCTTCTTCACCGCCTTGTCCAGCTCACCCTGCAGAGACGAGAACAGAGGGACGCTGATCGCTGCTGGAATGTTGAGGATTCTGAAAATTATGTACTTCATTTTAAATCTATACTAATATTATAAAGCAGAGGAGTTTATTTGAACGTGCTAATCTCAGGAAATACTGGTCCGATTTGAAACATTCTTTCACTAGGAAATACTGGTCTGATTTGAAAAATCCTTTCACTGTTAGATAGCCCATAGATGCAAAAAGCACTGCCTACCCTAAGAACTCAATACAAACCTATGTTGGATCACAGAATACATAGTTGTACAAGGGATTTTCCAATTTTTACCTATAGTGCATACCCTAGTTATATAATCTCATGCACGCCACTGGCCGCCTGCATACAGCGAATCCCTGTAACCGGTTCATATTGTCAGCGTACCTGGAAGTGGCGCATTACCTTTCATTAATAACAAATCCCACTTGGTTGTTGTTGTCTGTGAGTATTTTGTTGACAAGCGCCTTCGTCCTGTCGTCTGCATTTTCATTGGCAAGTGTGGTTAGCAATGTGCGGATTTGTTGCACACACGGCTCTTCCTGGAATGACAAGTTTACAAAAGTCAAAATTTCTTTTATTTTAAAGTAGGCTTAGTTTACAAGTAAAAGTCGAACTTCTTTTATATTAAAGTAAGATTAGTTTACAAGTGGGGTTAGCAATGTGCGAATTTGTTGCACACTTGGCTCTTTCTGGAATGACAAGTTTACAAATCAAAGTCAAAATTAATTTATTTTACTTAGGCTTCGTAAACAATCGGTTTTGAAACATCAGGTAATAATATTATTAAATAACAGTGATAATAATTAGTCGAAAACTTAAAATTAAAGTGTTCCAAACAAGCCATAAATTTTTGAATTCATCAAGTGCCATTGTACATAATAATTTAATACATTATGATTACCAATGCTGTCTAGCCCCAAAGCATAGTTAATTTATGACCTTAATTTAGTTGCTTTGGGGCTAACTCAAAAATATAGAAGGATATTTTTGAGTTTTCTTATATGCCTCATAGTTAGCAACCAAGTAACATGTGTAAAGTAAGGCTTGTACTCACTTTCCTCTTAGTAATGTTAATAACAGTGGTGACTCCAAACACTCCGTCACTGCCGTCATCTCCATCATCATCGTCCTCCTCCACTCCGTCGTCTAAGCATTGCTTCACTACACTGCCTACATAGTTTTGTGCTGAAATTATCACATCCACAATATTAATTCAGGTGAATTTTGTAATTCAATATATAAATTGCTCAAAGATCAAGTTAATCTGACTCAATGGTCCATTTGTTAGCCTACATGACTTTGAATCATAAGTTCTATCTATACTAAAGCCATACTGGATATGCAATATTTATGAACAAACAATTTAAAAACAATGGCTAGTCCTTATCATTGTTTCCCAGATGGTTTGTCAAATCTGCATTTCGTGATTCAAAAATCTCATAAATGTTAGTTGATTCTAACAGTTTGAAGCAATCTTGCCATATACCATTCTCAATTTATTGCAATATTTGCAGTTAGAGTTAGAATTTGCACAGATTCTTCTATATATTCTGCAGTCAGATCTAAAAATAAAGACATCTTTAGCCACAATTTATCTTTCCAGTACAATGTCTGGTAGAAACTGAAATGTGAGTGGATTTTTATCCTACATTTAACAGACTGATGCAATGTAAGAAATCCATTCTTAACTTGCATCATCACTTACACACCTTTAGGTGAGATTGTAGCCATGGGCTAACTTGTAGCAAAAGCAAATAAAAAAAAAGTGGGTATATAAAATATTAACTTACAAATAATGATCTGTGCCAGTCCACCCAAGTCAACATTTGATTTGAGAAACAGTTGTCTCAACAGTTGTTTGATGCCATGGAAGTCACAGTCCTCGGGGTTTCTTCCTTCAAAGTCAGCTTGGAGTTCCTGCCAATCATCATCATCATTAGCATTTTTGCCTCACTGGTGAGCACGAGTGTTCTCTCAGAATGAGAGGTTAGGCTAATAGTACACCATCCTAGAGCAATGCGGATTAGCAGACTTCACAGACATAGACAATTAAAAAATAATAGAATTATTGAAAGTTATGCAATACAATGTTAAATTTCTTAAAAATAAAGTCAGAGCTGCATACCTTGGCCCAGATTCAAACCTAACCAAAATCAGTGGTCAGGCAGTGGTCAATGGTCATTCCACTGGAATATCACGGCTCCCCTGACGATACCAAATTAAATTCATTATGAAATAGATTTGTAGGACACATGCCTACTACGTTCTGCAGAGTATGGCTCTGTTTATAGGAGATAGTTTCCCTCTTACCTGCGTTTTATACTCATAATCAATAATGTCCTGTTAGTGAGAATTAGAGAATAATTAAAATAAACATGCAAGTGTATCGGTGTTTTGACACTACCATGCTTTTCACAGGTTATGTTTTCTCATACCTTGTCCCCAACGAAGTTCCCGTCTGAATCAAAATCAGAATCCTTCTCGCTGCCGGAATCTTGTTCTTCTTCGCTCTCACTTTCTTGGTTTATTACTTCCTTGTTTCTTTTGTTGGACATTTTGAGTTTCGCGACAACACGACAGTGAAAAGAAAATCAGAAAATCTGTAAACAAAAACGTAAATTGATCATAGACAAATAATAACATCTCAATAAAAGTGTTTTATCTATGAACACAGATTAATAGATACTACGTATCACAGACCACAAATATTCTATGAATAATCTGTGGAATAACATATCAAACTCCACAGATCACTATACAGATAAGAGATAAGTCAAACTCAGACGACAGTCTTAGAGGCTTTTTCACTTTGATGTTCTTGTTCTGAGTGTTGACATTTTGTGCTTTTCAATGTACTCTATGCATTTTTGTGGTTGTCGTCTGTGGTTGTCTTGTCTGCAAAAGTTAAAAAATTGTGGAGATTTGATGAGATTCTGAGATTTTTGCTCCGTAATAACATACTTTTCCATTACAGTTTGCGTTTACACAATTTGCACCTAAAACGTGTTAACCGGTGCTTGATGTCCCAAGTATTCGACTCAGTTCTCTAAATTCCGTTCATTATTTCGAGGCGAACATTGTAAAGCTTCTTGTGTTCATTTACTGTTTTTTATTCATTTCTTCTATAATTATTGTGTTGAAAGTGTAATAAAATGACTGAAACTTCTTCAGACGAGCAAATATCTAAACGAAAGGACTTCATATGCGGTGTAGTCGAAGGTATGTTTATTTTTGGAAAATGAAAGCAGAACTAGCGTTAGGTTTACCTATACATGCATTGGATATTTATGTTAGGTCGGTGTGAATGACCTAAGATCTTTTGCAGGCTTTTACGGGCGCCCGTGGACCACGGAGCAGAGGAAGGACTTGTTTCAGAAGTAAGTTAACTTTCTGCTAGCACAAATTAACAATAAACAACTTATTTAAATGAAAATTTACACATTAAAGTTCTTATCAGAATATTATAAGTATTCAGTGCGACACTCAGTTAAAAGTTTCCACATTTCACTTAAGACAACTATACTTTTATCTAATATATAAAATTCTCGTGTAACAGTTTTCGTTGCCATACTCCTCTGAAACGGCTTGACCAATTTTGATGAAATTTTTTGTGCTATCTGGTATCTATGAGAATAGGCCAACATCTATTTTTATACCCTTAATTGTGGGTAGGGTAGGGGTAGTGTAGGGTAGGGGTAGAGGTAGGGTAGAGGTAGTTGAAAGTTTACATCGAGTTTCACACAGACGAAGTCGCGGGCGTCCGCTAGTAATATTATAAAGATAGTCTGTGGTATTTTAGAGGGTAAACTCCTTGATCTACTGAACTGATTTTGAAATTTCTTTAACCGCTAGAAAACCACATTATTCATGAGGGTCATATAGGGTCATATTTTATTTATCCCTGTATTCCCACGGGAACAGGAACTACTGGTGAAACTGTAAGAGGCAGCTAAATGATTTATAAATCTCTTTGGTTTACCTTTAAGTTTAGGTGAATCTTAACACAGATAATCAGAATAAGATAAACTATACTAAAGCAATACTCAATGTGTACTGTTTACCAACAAACAAATTGGAAATGAAGGTGGAAAATGCATGTCATTTCATAACTTATTTATTTTAAGTGTTGTTTTTTATAAAATGTTATTCAAAATATATTAACTATATTTAATTGTTCTAAGCTTCTTAATCTAGTTTTATCATTAATTTAAAAACAAATTAATTATAGTTATTATTAGGTTTCACGTGACTAGTGATTTATACACTCATTATTAATTTGTTTTTTGATATAACATTGAACATTGAGTATTGCTTATGTATAGTGGAATTATTGTATGAAGTTAAGTTATTTTATTATATGAAGCATTATCTATCCCAAAATTACAAATGCTGGAGCATTGCCAAATGATTACCTCTGTTGGTTTCAATTCACGGATTTCGTCAATTTGACGACCTCCGTGGCGCAGTGATTTACAAAACGGAGGTCCTGGGTTCGATCCCCGGTTGGGCAGATTGAGATTTTCTTAATTTGTCCAGGTCTGGCTGGTGGGAGGCTTCGGCCGTGGCTAGTTACCACCCTACCGGCAAAGACGTACCGCCAAGCGATTTAGCGTTCCGATGCCGTGTAGAAACCGAAAGGGGTGTGGATTTTCATCCTCCTCCTAACAAGTTAGCCCGCTTCCACCTTAGACTGCATCATCACTTACCATCAGGTGAGATTGTAGTCAAGGGCTAACTTGTAAAAGAATAAAAAAAAAAAAAAAAAATTCATTTTGTTTTTGACATTTTGAAATTTTTTTTATCTAGTATTTTCCACACTTTTCATCATCATGGAACTACCAGACACATTGATGAGCCTTGAACTCATCCAAAGAGTTTTAGGCACATTAGGACATCACATTTTGTATACTGATTCCCGCTGCAAAGTTATACAATGCCATTCCAAATTTCATTTCCCTACTACAATATGGGTATCTTTAAGTGTGAACATTGTCTAGGCATATTCCTACATTTGCTTCTTTGTTGCTTTCCATCAGACAGGATTGCATTTAGTGTTGATACATTGCAGATTCATATTTATTATACTTAATGTTGAGTATTTAAGTTGTGACAATCAAATACAAAAGCTAACTCACATTCCATTTGGTGGTGGTGTATTATTTAGGCTGGTGGGAGGCTTCGGCCGTGGCTAGTTACCACCCTACCGACAAAGACGTACTGCCAAGCGATTTAGCGTTCTGGTATGATGTCATGTAGAAACTGAAAGGGGTGTAGATTTTCATCGTCCTAACAAGTTAGCCCGCCTCCATCTAAGATTGTATCATCACTTGAAGAATAAAAAAATTTAAAAATCTTGAATTTTAATTCTATAACACTTGCGCCACAATATTCCTCAATACATGCCAGTGGCATAAATAACTATATCATTACACAAAGTAAATGTTAAATTTTAATTCGTCGTCATCAACCCATATTCGGCTCACTGCTCTAGTCTCCTCTCAGAATGAGAGGGGTAAGGCCGATAGTCCACCACACTGGCCCAATGCGGATTGGCAGACTTCACACACGCAGAGAATTAAGATAATTCTCTGGTATGCAGGTTTTCTCACGATGTTTTCCTTCACCGTGAGACATGTGATATTTAATTTCTTAAAATGCACACAACTGAAAAGTTGGAGGTTCATGCCCCGGACCGGATTCGAACCCATACCCTCCGGAATCGGAGACAGAGGTCATATCCACTGGGCTATCACAGCAAATTTTAATTGCAGGCTCAAAAAATGGGGTCTAGACATGTATGTTTACGCCCCAAAGGACGATTACAAGCATCGAGCGTACTGGCGCGAGCTCTACACTGTAGAGGAGGCGGAACATCTCACTTCTCTGATCACAGAGGCCAAGTCGCATGGAATAACGTTCTGCTACGCTCTGTCACCTGGGCTGGACATTACTTACAGCAGCCAGAAGGAAATAACAACTTTGAAGAGGAAATTGGAACAGGTATAGTTTTGTGTCTTGATTTACACATGTAAAACTAATATATTGGGTTCGATTCCCACAACTGGAAAATATTTGTGTGATGAGTATGGGTGTTTTCCAGTGTCTGTGTGTATTTATACATTATATAAGTATTTATATGTAGTATATAAATGTATATGAATATTATAATGTCAACTATCTTAGCACCCATAACACAAGCTACTCTGTATGCTTACTTTGGGGCTAAATAGTGATGTGTATTGTTTAAGTATATTTATTTATTATTTATTTATTTATTATTTAAAAATCCTTTTAAAATATTAGTTTATTATCAAATAATATTTTCAAATATATTTGTTTGATATTTTAAAATGTTGTGCATCAATAATAAATTTTAGTGAATTTTTGTTTGAATTAGGTTGTATAATAAGTTTCATGCTAGCCCCCATTTTTTTAATCTTTTCATTTTTTTTTGTTCATATTGCGCTAGGTGGATCAAGGACATCAAGGCATG
Source organism: Bicyclus anynana (assembly GCF_947172395.1). Taxonomy (NCBI): domain Eukaryota; kingdom Metazoa; phylum Arthropoda; class Insecta; order Lepidoptera; family Nymphalidae; genus Bicyclus; species Bicyclus anynana. The sequence goes on along the minus strand of NC_069106.1, from coordinate 7,066,195 downwards.
TAAACTGTTTGGTAGTCCTTAAAAGAGGTCTATGTTCAGCAATGAACAACCATCAGCTGATAATAGAGTCTACGAGAAAATCGTATGAAACACTTAAAACAATCTTGTTCAATCTCTACTTCACTTCTGCATATTACACAGAACTATATTGAATAAAATGCATTTTACTTTATGCAATAAAACTCTAGAATGCAGCAAATTAATAAAAACAAGATATGATTCCTATGATTTTCCTGCCAAACTTTGATATCGAACCTGCTATACTTCGCACGCCGAATGATGAGCCCTGTGACGTTTCAACTGACAGTTGTATTAGTGATGTGAAACAATTTCATAACAATCATAACATAAAGTCGATAACAGCTTGACGACGTACATCTAAATTGAGTCTTCAAGCTGTTATCGACTTTATGATCACCATTCGGCGCGCGAACTATAAGTCATGTTTTTTTTTATCTTAGGTCTTAATAGTTTTCTAATTAATGCAGACTTTTTTGAATAATTTACTCAAATACAAATGTATTACTTGCAGGTTTCCCAGTTTGGATGCATGTGCTTTGCGTTACTGTTTGATGACATAGAGCCGGAGATGAGTGAAGCTGACAAGCAGATATTCCAGAGCTTTGCCCATGCGCAGGTAACTTCAAAATTAGCTGTTTAACACAGAATGAAGAATCCAAAATGAATCTTTAACCCATAACATGACCCATAAATAATAATAATAATAATAATAATTTATTTATTTGCTTTAAACATGGGTTACACTTGTTATAAAATTAAATATACAATTAATTATTCGATCCAAACATGTCTTGCCTATAGGCGTGCAAAATATTTATGAAATGTGTCGATGGAACAATACCTAAATTACAAAAGCTACAAAATTACAAAACAAAAAAAAAAACAATATAAGAGAAAATTATGTCAATTTAAAAAAAAAATGTCAATTATTACAATAAGTCAAAATTTCAGTTGAAAATAGTCTTTGTAGTTATATATATTTGCATTAATTAATTTATTAAAAATATAATTTTTGAATTCATTCAATGTCATATCTTTCGCCTTTTCGGGTAAATAGTTAAAAATTTTTACCGCCATACAGTAGACATTATTTTTATAAACACTCATTTTTTGTAACGGTACTTCTAGTTTGTGCTTTTGCCTATTGTTACGACGGTCAGTTTTATGAGGGAATAAATCGTTATGCTTTTTTACAAAAATACACATTTCGTACACGTACAAGGCAGGCAAGGGCAGAATCTTTTTTCTTTTAAATAATGGTTGACAACTATCTAGATAGTCAACGCCACATAAACTACGCATACACCTTTTTTGTGCTCTAAATACTTTAATTGAGTCAACTGAATTTCCCCACATAATTAATCCGTATCTCAATGTGGATGCTACGTATGCATGGTAGGCAACAGTGGCTGCTGCTTCTGAAACCGTTGCACGAAGCCTTTTTAGCAGATATGTGAATTTATCCACCTTTAAGCATACATTGTCTACGTGTGGTTTCCAGTTACAGTAGGAGTCTATTGTGACACCTAAGAAAGTCGCTGTATTCGTTTCTTGGATATTAATACCGTTAAAGTTTACATTGATATTAAGGTTATTACTATTGTAGGTTCTGAAGTTTATAAATTGTGTCTTTTTAAGATTAATATTTAAATTATTGTTATTAAGCCAGTGAGTTATGTCATGAAGTACTTTAATTGACTCTAATTCAATTGTTTGTTGGTCATTTGCTTTTATAATAATTGTAGTGTCATCAGCGTATTGAATACATTTATGATTTACAGAATCGGGTAAATCATTAGAATATAACAAAAATAGAAGTGGTCCAAGTATACTCCCCTGTGGTACACCGCAAGAGTTAGTCCTTAGATCCGATTTATATATTTTCTTGTATTTACCTAAGATTCTAGTTATTTCAACATATTGTTGCCTATCTGTTAGATAACTCTTTACCCAATCATATGACGTACCTCTGATACCATAAGTGTATAATTTACTTAGAAGGATTTCATGTGAGACACAGTCAAATGCCTTACTCATATCTAATAATAAAGCAACTGTGATGTTTTTATCATTAAGTCCTTCAGTAACAGATTTGATTAAATCGAAACAAGCCGTGACGGTGGAGTTATTTTTTCGAAAACCGTATTGTTGTGGGTACAAGAGTTTATACTTAATGAGATAATTATACAATTTATTATGGAAAATCTTTTCGAATACTTTAGATATAACCGGTATTAGAGTAATTGGTCTATAGTTTTGAATATCTGTTTTTTCACCCTTTTTAAACAGAGGTTTTACTACAGAAAATTTCAAAGCATCCGGAAAAATTCCTTGCTGGAATGACATGTTAATAATATGCCGTAGCGGAGTACAAAGATATGAGGAACATAATTTAAGAATATTTGTATTAATTCCATCATATCCCGTCGACTGCGTATTTCTAAGGCTTTTTATAATTTTGTAAACATCAATATCTATTACGGGTGTTAAAAATAGACTTTGTAAATGTTGTGAAATGCTATGATGATTTCCATGTTTATTTTTAGAGGTTATATTTGTAAAATATTCGTTAAATTTATTTGCATTATCTTTAGGATTTATTTTCCACACATATTTTATTTATAGCTTGCTCATTTGGAGATTTAATAGCTGTACTGTTTTTGATTATTTTCCACGCCGATGAAGTTTTTTGTTTCGCCTGCATGATACGGCGCAAATTTACAAGTTTTTGGCTATTTAAAATACATTTTTTAAGGACCGTTGAATATTTGGAATATAATTTAAAATTATGTTTTTTATTTGCTGATGTGTATAGATATTTAATATAAAGACTTCTCTTGATAACACAGCTTCTCTTAATACCACGCGTTAACCAATTTGTCTTTACAGGTTTATTTATAATCTTTACCTTTATAGAAGGGAAACAGAGGTTGTAAAATAAATTTAGAATGTCATGAAACTTAATAAATGCAGTATTAGTGTCCGTTTCTTCTAAAATATCATTAAAAGAGAGGGCAGAAATGCATTGTACAAATTTATTAATATTTTCTTGGCAATAGTCTCTTTTTTCTTCTATCCAGATTTTCGGGGTGAATACATTTATTTCAGACTCTGTTAACTGTGCTTCAAGAATCTGAGCAGTTTCATGATCTGACAGGCCTAAAATGTGATTAGTTTGTTTTGCACTGTCAATATTACTAGCTATTATGTCAATACATGAGTTTTTTCTTGTAGGCTTTTTAAGATGTATACACAAATTGTGGTTTGAAAGTATGGCCGTCAATTGGTCCGTATTTTTATTTATTTTTAATATATCTACATTCCAGTCACCACATAATAGTAATTTTATATTATTTAATTTGCAATATTTTGCAAGCAGCCCATTTAATTGATTAAAAAATAACTCTACATCTGAGGATGGAGTCCTATAAATGCAGATTATAATTAATTTATACTGCGGTATTTGGACACCGCAACATTCAAAATGGTAACTCTCCGCGAAACTTTCTATGTTTAATAAATTATAGTGAATGTGATTTTTTATAAGAATACATGTACCTCCCCTTTTCTGTCCAGTGCGACAAAAGGATGCAGCGACATTAAAATTTCTTAAGGAAAGATTATTGATCAACCCCTTTTTAATAAAAGTTTCACAAAGACATATAATGTCTATATTGCCTATTTGTCCATATAGTTCATATAATGTGATCTCAAGTAAGTCCTTTTTATTTAAAATTCCAGCAATATTTTGATGAAACAATCTTAGCGTTTTTACATTGTTAGGAACGAAAAAGCTCCTTTTGATTATTATCTTTATTTAATGGCTTAAAGTAGTAAGATATTTTACCTTTGATTGGCTTTGTCACTTTCATGAAAAACATTGGCATTGTAGTTTGTGTGGTAACCCGCCTATTTTGTGATGAATCTGTCCTGTGTGACGTGCTATTTTTATGTAAATTGTCTGAGTGATATGTTTTATACTGTATTTTTTCTGGCTTTTTACTAGTAAAATAATGTGTAATTGAGTTTTTATTGTACGTAGGTTTTATAGAAATATTTTGTTGTCCTTTATTTATCTGTTTAAATGTCAAATAACGTTTCTTGTAATCGTCACAGTCAATTTCAAAATTAATTTTTTCGCTTACAGCTGTCAAATATTGAAATTTATTTATATATGAGTGCATGATTTGAATAACTTTACAATTTTTATAGCTTTTTATTAGTCCCGATATACAGTTATTTAACATTGATTCGTTAAGATACGGATTAAATAATGTCTGAAGAATATAAACCTTACACAGTTGAAGTTTATTAAGCGCACTACCTAAGTCTCCTAGGGTTTTATACGGATTTCTATCATTAGAACCTACGGATATTACGACTATATCATTTTCTTTAATACTTTTTTGTATGACATCACAGTATTTCAAAACTTCGTCCGTCGATGCATTTGGCTTTATCATAGAGTTTACCGAGTACGCGTCGCTCCAGGTACGTTCCGATCTGTTGTTTTTTATTTTTATTGATAGTCCCGATATTTGTTGATCACCCAGGATGTATATAGTATTTTCCTTTTTTTTGAAGTATTCATTTTCATAGATGCTTTTACGAATATCTGAGGTTATTTCATGTTGCACTGTATTAGTTAATAACTTATCTGATTCGTTGAAATTGTTACCACTCATTCTATGGTTTAAATCAAGTGTTGAGGTAGACAATACATTATTTGTTAGTGGTAGGACCTTTAGCTTATCAATTGCTGTCGAACAACTTATATCTTTAATAGTATTAGGCAGGAGTATCTTCAATTTTTCTTCATAATTCTGTATAATATTGCTAAGATCTCTATTTTTAACATTTAACTGGAGTATTTCAGCGTTAGCACTGCTAAGTTCGGCTTTCAAATTTTCAATATCAATGCGCATTTGTTCTAATATTGCATTATTATAACTGATGTCTGATTCTGCCGATAAAGTTAACTCGCTAATGTCTTGTGAATTCATTGAGTCATGCGATGGTATGTCAAGGTCCGATTTGTGCCTGAGTTTTTCGCGTTTCCTTCTCACAGTTATATATTCCGAAACATTTTCATCTAATGTATTTGTTTCACTCATGATGCTTTTTTTTTTTTTTTTTTTTTTTTAATGCAGGAATCCTGCTCTCAAATACAAATCGTAATAAATAATTTTGTAGGTTTTTTTTTATATTAGAAAAAAGTCCATGTAAATAGCAAGGTTTGAACCGACGACCATTCCGTTCCACGTGACTGTTTACCGCCTGGGCCACGGGACGCTTTATGCTTTGTTATGAAAAATATAAAAAACACAAATGTCACGTGTCTCCTTAACATCCACATATACACACTTTTTTCATAATTTGTATTACAAGATTTAACACTAACAATGATTACGTAAATTAATATCATGAAAGACTAAATAATCAATAATTACCTATAAAAAATACTCCATCCTATTTTTTTAGTTTCTGTAAAAAGTTTTACAAATATTTAAAAACATAAGGCACTATTTTTCTCAATGTAACTTAATTTATGCTAGCAGATGCGACGCCTGCGACTTTGTACTCCTAATTCCTGTCGCAAAATCTGTTCTTAGCAGAGGTCTCGTATCAACCCATATTAGGCTCACTGCTGAGCACAAGTCTTCTCTCAGAATGAGAGGAGTTAGACCTTAGACCACCATGCTGGCCAAATACGAATTAGCAGACTTCACATACATAGAGAATTTAGAAAATTCTCAGGTATGCAGGTTTCCTCACGATGTTTTTCTTTCACTGTTTGATTTAATTTCTTAAAATGCCCATAACTGAAAAGGTAGAGGTGCATGCCCCGCACCGGATTCGAACCTCCGCCCTTCGAACCGAAGGCAGAGGTAATATCCACTAGGCTATCACGGCTCAGATGTCTACTAATGGGTCTTCTAACTATAAAATATCATCATCATTATTATTATCAACCCTTATTCTGCTCACTGCTGCTCGAGCTCAAGTCACCTCTCAGAATGAGAGGGGTTAAACCAATAGTCCACCACACAGGCCTAATGCGGATTGGCTATAAACTATATACCTGCCAAATTTATCCTTCTTCATCAAGCACTTTCGGGATTTGTGATGAGTGACCTTTCACTCTTATATATTTAGAAGAAGAATATTATAGTATAGAGTATAGATAACATTCTATACACTGGACCAAGAAGGCAGTAACAAAACAGTTTTAGATCCCTATTCATGTGCTGATTCTTGCTCTACATTTTTTGTGGCACAAAGTTAATTGCCGTATTCTTCACCAGGTGTCAGTGACCAATGAAATCCACCAACACCTGGGCTGCCCCAAGTTCCTGCTGTGCCCCACTCAGTACTGTTCCACGCGAGCGGTGCCAACTGTCATCAGTTCTGAATACCTTAATACCCTCGGGACAAAACTCTCCCAGGAGATAGATATTATGTGGACTGGTAAGTATCGTCATCTTCATTATCAGCATATTTTAATGGCGTACAGTTTTGACTGTGATAAAAATGTCACTCACTCAATAAAATGTCAAATTGTGAAAACATAAGTGAGGCAGTGTATAACACAGTAAAAGGCACCAAACTATGAAAAAACATTTAGGCAGTAAAGATATTAAATGGAGTGGAATATACAGAATAAGGATTCTATACCACAGCCTTTCTTGATGACTACTGTTTATTAACAAAAAAATTAGAAATGAGGGTAGAAAACATATGCTATTTCATAACTTAATTATTTATGGTTCGCTTATAGAATATATTAAATAATAAAATATATTTTCATTAATTTAAAAACAAGCTAATTATAATTTATTATTAGGTGTGATATTACTAGTTATTTATACCTTCATTTTTTATTTGTTTGTTGGTAAACAGTACTCATCAAGAAAGGCTATAGTATAGTTTCCATAAAAATGGTTGTTATTGTGGGTAGTTGATAATTTTTCCAGTTGTGGGAATACAATTAGCATCTGCTTTTTTATTGACTTGTAACTTTTTACTTCCACAGAGAAAAAAACATGCTTATCTGGGATTTGACGTAATAATTAAAATTTAGTTTGGTTAGTGTATGGGAATTTTCACAAATCAGGTCATATTGTGCCCATTGTCCTAGTAAGTAAAGAGGAAAAACATATGTTTTTATATTTTCTAGGACCCAAAGTAATATCGAAGACCTTAACAACGGAGTGCATAGAGGAGATAACTCAAGTGTTGCGTCGACCGCCGGTCATTTGGGACAACTTGCATGCCAATGATTATGATCAGAAGAGAATTTTCTTGGGTAAGGAACATAATATATCCATCTAAACTAAATAGTATCCATTCATTCCATCTAGATAGTAATATATCAATGAGTACTGTTTACCAACAAACAAATTAAAAATGAGGGTATAAATCACTAGTCATTTCACACCTATTATTAATTATAATGGGGATGATGACTAGGTTTGAATATATTGATTTTTATGATACATTTGGGTAAATAAGGTCAATGTTAACTAATTTATACATAAAAAGCAAAGATTGTGTGGATATTTGAAAAATAAATAAGATTATTCAAAATCTATCAAAAATCTTTTACCGTAATTAGATGAAAATTTATACAGTTTTAGCTTCCTTACATTAATGTGACATTTTCAATATGTGAACTATAAACATAAACGCACCAATAACAAAGATATTAGTAATTTTGTATGAACGCACATACAAATCTAACAACCATTACTACCTACAACTTCATTTATTCGTATCATTTTGTATGGGGCGTTATTCAGGGATCCGACCCTTTAAATCCCTATAGCTCCAAAAGTAATGATCGCAGATACCCTGTTACTTTTACAAAATTGCTTTACTATAAGCATACCCCTAATTTATATACTATTTAAAACACTGTCATCATCCCTATTGTAGCATATTTGAGTCATAAGAACTAGACATTCCTTGTCATTAAAGTGTCATTTTGGTCTCTTGTTTAAAATCAATTCAGGCTCTTAATCAACCTCGGGCTCATTTCATGTAATGGGTCATTTTAGCCCCTTGTTTATTTTATTTTCAGGCCCGTACTGTGGACGTAAGCCGGAACTGATACCATTATTGCGCGGCGTGCTCTCCAACCCGAACTGCGAATACAACGCCAACATGATTCCGATATGGACGTTGGCGCATTGGGCGAGGTGTAGTTTGAACGCGCCTCCACATAGTAAGTTTAACCCTTCGAACGTGCCTTATGTTAACCTGGAAGGGTTAACATGCTGACGTGCCCGAAAATACGTGCAAGTAGAATTCATCATCATCATCATCATCATCATCATCATCATCATCATCATCATTATCGTCCTTTTCATTATTATTATTATTACCATCATCATCATCATCATCATCATCATCATCATCATCATCATCATCATCATCATCATCATCATCATCATCATCATCATCTTCATCATCTTCATCATCTTCATCATCATCCATCATGATCACTCATTAACATCATCACAGAACACCTCTGCTGAGGTCTCGCACACGCACTATTAAAAAAATTAAAAAAAAAAGCCGATGGACGTCCGGCGAGCCGCCACAACCAAGTCTTTTTCAAGGGAGGGAGGGGGATTTTAAGTGGATGTTAGGGTTGAAAATGAAATAGCTCTCTAGCTCTTTTCAGCTGAAATAACACTCTAGCTTGAACTAAAGCAATGAAAGAGAAAACTATATTTTCGGTTTGTTGTTATTGGTCGACGTACTAGGTGAGATAGCAGTCTATTAACATGTCAACAATGAAAAGTATAATTCCTCTTCAGTGGAAGCAGTGTCGTGGGATATCAAGATGGAGCGGGAGAGTGAACAGGGCGTGTGCGAGGATGACGTGCCGATGTCTCTGGAAAAACATGTCTACCACCATAGACAAGCGCTCAGGTAAATAAACTTATGAAATACATGGGATGGGACAGTTTGGCGGTAAAATCACAGGAATCAGCCAATTACACTCTGTGGTTCGCTGAGCTATATTCTGGCAAGCTCGTTAATAACATTCCCTTGATATGCGGGCGACGGGGGGAAATCATGCGTGTGGGGAAGAGAAGTGGGTATTTCATTCATCGCTACACGCCTCCCGGCCCGTTGTGCGCGGGAGTGTTACGAACGAAGTTGCCAAGCTATAGAAGGCTCATCGGTAATAATGCGTTAACTAAAACTTAGCAAATTCGTTCGTAACAGTCCCGATGCCTGCGCGCTCGAGTTCATACCCGTGCAGTTCTTCCCTCTGCCTCGCGCGAGGCATAGCGCATGCGCAGTCCTTTTCCCCTGTCGTCCGCATATCATGGGGAGTGGCATCATTGCCAAGCTATAGTTCTAAATTGCAATCTAAAGTCTGAAAAAATTGTGAACTAACTTAACTCAGATGGAGAAAATAACGTAACTTATGCTATGAAAAAAATATGTAGGTTCCACCCTTGTAGTTTTCGTTTCCTTGGGAATACAGGGATAGCCTATTCAAATCAGGGATAATGAAGGATACTAATGATGAAAGAATTTTTAAATTTAAACAATCAAATCTTTCCTTTTTATAATATTATAATATTGGTATACAAGAGGTAAAAAAGGTTGCTTACTTGTTATTTTATATGGAGATTGAATGTAAAAGAAAAAGACTTATGCATTACTCGACTGTTTTATTTATTCATTAATAAAATATACTGTTCGGCAGATCAGTAAAAGTACAGTGATTACAAAGATTAAGATAATTGAATGCACGAGAGTGACAGGTTGAACAAACACTATAGACTGTACTATAGACTTGTAATTTTCCTATATTTTGTACCATATTCCAACATTACTAATTAGACCAGGGGCTTAGCTACAGCCGTATTAATTATACGGGCCCCCCAGACTACAGGGGCCCCTTACGGTTGAAAGCAAAAATTTGTGAAATGTACTTCCAACTTTTGGGCGTACGCTTAACTTAACCAGGGACAAAAAGAGGTTGTGGCAATCCAACTTCCCTCTTCACTCCTCCTCTTTTTGTCCCTGGTTAAGTTAAGCGTCTAAAAAAAAATGAAAACATCTTTCACATGTTAAGTCACTGTCATATTTATTTTAAGCGAGCATTTTCGTTTCTTTTTGAGAAATCTTTACCTTTCATTTGAGCCCCCAACTAATTTTGATATAGGGCCCCTTCAAGGCACGCTACGCCACTGAATTAGACAAACTTCAAGTATGTCACCAGTTCATCTATTTCATTGCATGTTGTAGGCAAGCTATCGACGAATGGTTGCCAGAGTTCTCATTACCGAAAGCTGCACAGGGGCCAGTCATCAAACCGCAAACGCCGATAACCGGTAACGTATATTATACCAATATTTTCATCATCATCATTGATGCCAACAGCCGATGGACATACACTGTTAGACATAGGTCTCTAGTATGGACTTTAAAAAAACACACACAAGCATTCCGCTTGATGTCCTCGATCCATCTAAGACGGGTCGACCACCACTGCGCTTCAAGGATTTCAAGGATATAGGGATTGATGACCCTGACGAGGGTCATTAATCCCGATATCTTTGAAAGTGTAAATAAAATCAAGGAAATAATCTAATTGCGAGTCATCTTACTCAAAAAGGTACATAAGCGGCGAAGTAACATTTTTAGCTTTATTTTTTCATGTTGCCAACAAGCTTAAGAAACAAACCAATCATCATCATCATTATCAATCCATATTCGGCTCACTACTGAGCTCGATTCTCCTCTCAGAATGAGAGGGGTTAGGCCAATAGTCCACCATGCTGGCCCAAATGCGGATTGGCAGACAGAGAATTAAGAAAATTCTCTGGTATGCAGGTTTCCTCACAATGTTTTATCGTTTGAGACACATAATATTTAATGCACACAACTGCAAAGTTGGATGTGCATGCCCCGGACCAAATACGAATCTACGCCATATAGTATCCACTGGTCTATCAAGGCTCGTGACGAATCATAAGTCTTCAGAAATGGCGGAAAACTCAGGCTCAATGAACAATCGCCCTAAAATAGTTGTTCACCAGCTCTCATACTACAAGTGTAGGCTAGTGAACAGAGCCCGCCACTGTTGCAGTGCCCGCAGTGCCCATCATCCCCATCCTGCCGTCCGTCAACACGTGCATGTCGCTGGTCACCGCCACCAGCTGCACCACCACCACCAGCACGGCGGAGCTCGCGCCCGCCATCCCCACCGTCAACACCAGCCAGCTGCAGGCGCTGGCCGACGTGTGCTCCGCCACGCCGGACGGCCCCATACTGTCCACTGGGGTGAGTACCACCACCGGCATTGTGCAGCTCGCGCCCGCCATGCCATCTCCACCACACCAGCCAGCTGTAGGCGCTGAGTACCACACTGCTGTCCACTGGGTCGAGTACCACCACTGGCAGTAGCTTTTTGTTATTATGCAGCTCTATGCCAAGCTCTTGACAGCAATCTTAAATGGAGCCTAAAATACTTGTAATTTAAATAAAAATTAGTTTTTTCAGATGCCCTCAATAGAAACCTTCAACCCATTACCGACGCCTGTTATGAATTCTCTAGTATCGCCGACCAAAGTTATCCTCAACGAGTCAATACCCAACCCAATAATACCCATTGCTAATTCCAACATGTCTCTACCCACTGAGATACCGGTTTCCACTCTACCAGTACCGCTTATGGGTTTAAAAGTCACCGATCCAGAGAATGGGGAGAAAATTGAGACAGACCAACCTATGGTGGATAAAATCGATGGGAATGAGACTGTGTTGAATGACAGCGTTCTGGAGACGACCAGTTTCATCGAAGATATGAAGAAGGACAAGGAAGAAGATGACCACATCATAGTCGATGACGTTGAACCTTCATGTCAGTGTCCGTTGATACAGCAGCAGAATGGGGACATGAGTGTTGGAGGTAAATAATTTCTTGCTATCTTTCCAAAGTTATTTCTTCACTTTTTAGAAAAGTCAAAATCGAAATTCGTTTATTTCAAGTAGGTTTAGTTCACAAACACTTTTGAAGGTCCGTTTATATCTACAGACACAGAGCGTCACAGAAAAGTAGCATGGCAGACACCCACAGACACCTATTCACACTGCCCAGCAGGTAGCTAATGGTAATAAAGGTGGTAATTGCGATCTTATTGCCATTTGTGTAAGGCGTTGTCAATTTTAGTTCATGTTTCATGAAAAGGTCTCTACAGACGTGGACCGCACAGACAAAATATTCTTTCCGCGAATACTGGCCGAGCGCGGCCCGTGTCTGTCATCGTATAAACACTGTATAGAAGAATATTATTTTGTCTGCCACGACACGTGTCTGGCGCGCTAAATGTCTGTAGATATTTTGTCTGTAAATATACAAAAAAGTAGAAACCCCAACCTGAATAGTGATTGCACAATCGGGGGACTATTCAGTTTGGGGTTACAGAAACTAAAAAATTAATATGGAAAAATAGCCTTTGTTGCTCTTTTTACATCTAGATTAAACTTTAATTTGCCCATGTTTATATATCGACAAACGGTCGTTATTTTGGTTAAGTATGTCTTTCGACAAAGGCATCCCCTGAAGATTTCCACTCTGTCCTGTCTTTTGCAGTACGAGTACAATGTACATGTTGGATGCTATATTCCTGACATCATCCTCCCATCTTATAGTATGTCTACCTCTGTTTCTTTTGCCGTCACTCGGATATCATTCTGTTATTAATCTGGTTCATTTTTCATCTTATCATATGCCCTGTCCGTCTACACTTTAGCTGTTTGTAGGTTATAAATGTATTTTTAAAATTACATAGTTTTGTTTTTTATGTCTTTTAATTTTTTTTAAGGCCTTTCTTTTAACATATAACTATTTGTGCTTCTCTCTATTCCATTCTTGCATACTTTTATTTTATTTTCCATTTGTTCCGTCAATGCCCATGTTTGACGCTTGTAAGTTCCCTTGTCTTTTAATAGCAGTAAGTCACCGTCTCACCACTACACTATTGTACACTATAATGGCCAGCAGCACACGTCTGCCTCCTCTCAATACCAGAGACAGACGCCCGCTTTCTCCCACTACCGGTGTATATATACACAAACACTACAACGCCCTATATCAAAGTATATTTTTTGCAGATACACCACAAACACTGAGCCCGAATCGGTCGGCGCCCGAGCCGCTGGACGTGGACCCACCGTCCAACGCTGCCACGGACTCTGACGTCATTATGCACGACCAGCTGAGCGAAGTGAGTGCGATGTGTTTCTGTTGTCGATGGTTTTTATTTGACATAAACGGAGTAGTCACTGCGAGTATAAAAGAATATTTATTTATATTTTTCATATTACAGAACGGATCAATGCAAGTGGAACCTAGCAACAGTCCGCTGAGTGCTGACATGATGGTCGAATCCATCGAGCCGTCCGAAGTTACTGACGAGTGAGTATTACACTCATTGCACAATTATTGCATTAGAAAAATCAGTTTTTTACTAATCCCATGGGAAACAAGATTTGTGTTAATCCAGAGTAATACTGTATTCCAAATTTTATTAACAAAATAACTTTATTGTTAAAAGTGATGAGTGTTGCTTGCAAAAAAATCTGGTTATGATGTCTGTAGTATATGTCAACAGCCTAGACTGTCAATAGATGAGTCTATAACTACAAGCCTCGGACAAGAGTGGGAGTTAATTGCACATTGGTGATACAGCAGTACAGACCACGAGGTACTAAGTAGATACAGTGTTCAACCAACTGGATGTGATAACCCGAGTGATCAACCGATCACCCAGAGAGTGTGTGCAAACACTACAATGTCATTAGTCCATTTAGTAAAAGGGTCAACTAACACTGCTTTTCAAACAGGAAACCGCGATGTTAGGAAGTACTTAGAGGCCTATTATATTCAGAAGTAGACTGATAATGATGATGAATGATGTATTAAGATTGTCAGTGATCAATACTCCCACCTGCTCTACTCTGAGTTGGTGACTCAGAAGAGCTTCAATCAGGGCTGCATAATCAAGTTTTTTTTTTGTAAGGAATGATTTTAGGGCAGAGCTTGATAGCCCTGTGGATATGACCTTTGCCTCCGATTCCGGAGGGCGTAGGTTCGAATCCGGTCCGGGGCATGCACCTCCAACTTCAAAACAAAACACCTCAGTTGTGTGTATTTTAAGAAATTAAATATCGCGTTTCTCAAACAGTGAAAGGAAAACACCGTGAGGAAACCTGCACATCAGATAATTTTCTTAATTCTCTACGTGTGTGAAGTCTGCCAATCCGCATTGGGACAGCGTGGTAGACTATTGACCTAACCCCTCTCATTCTAAGAGGAGACTTGAGTTCAGCAGAGAGTCGAATATGGGTTGATAATGATGATGATGATTTTAGGGCTGTGGAAGGTACTTCTCTAGATTCTGACGCGCTGACGGCGGACGATCTTCTGTTGCTGTGTGATCTCTTCTACCTGCCGTTCGAGCATGGCTCGCGTGGTCTGAGGATGATGCACGACTTCCACTGGCTCACCACTCACGCCAGCAGCATACTGCCCAGGGGGAGCAGGCCGGAGGTGAGTATATGACCTAGATCTGCTGCTGCTTTGATCTAGATCATTAAATCCACAAGCGGTTTTTGAAGTGAAACTTATATATCGTCGGTCTAGATGTGATACCTCGTTGCTAACAATTACGTAAGTGACCACCACGTACCACGTAAGTGCATTTTTTCAGAGTAATTTACTCTTATAATAATAATAATTCGTAAAAAAAAGAAGCTTTAAAAGGAAGTTTTTTTGTCGCTTCTGTAATGTTCGTCAGTTTGCACGTACGAGCTATCACATCTAGACCGACGATATATAAGTTGCATCATCACTTACCATCAGGTGAGATTGTAGTCAAGGGCTAACTTTGTAAAGATTAAAAAAAAAAAAATACAATGGTGAACTCGCCATCCTCACAAAAACGTCAAGTTTATGAGGATGGCTATTTATGTACCTAATTATGTAACACTTTTTGTCGTTTGTACAATAAAATTTTTAAAAAAAATCTGTGTTGGTCAGACGAGCGAGTGGCGGCGTCGCCTGCGCCGCTTCTCGTGGTGGGCGGGGCGCACGCGGCGGCTGGCGCGGCGCGTCGCGTGCGCGCCCAACAGAGAGCTGCACTCGGAGCTGCGCCCCTACCTGTGGGACCTGTGCGCCGTGCTGGCGCTCTTGCAGGCCTTCTTGCGGTGGCTCGGTATGTGACTCTTTCTACTACTATCTCTCACCTTCCCTCTCTTTTTATTCCTCTCCCTCTCTCTTTCTTTCCTATTGTCTTTCTTTTTATACAGTCGTCGTCATCAACCCATATTCAGCTCACTGCTGAGCTCCAGTCTCCTCTCAGAATGAAAGGGGTTAGGCCAATAGTCCACCACGCTGGCCCAATGCGGGTTGGCAGACTTCACACACGCAGAGAATTAAGATAATTCTCTGGTATGCAGGTTTCGTCAAGATGTTTTCCTTCACCGATTGAGACACGTGATATTTAATTTCTTAAAATGCACACACCTGAAAAGTTGGAGGTTGATGCGCCGGACCAGATTCGAACCCACACCCTCCGGAATCAGAGGCAGAGGTCATATCACTGGGCTATCACGGCTCTTTTTTCTATACAGTAAAAGCTTTCACTGTTCGCGGGTTAAAAAATTGCGACCCAATTCCTATATTCGCGGCTTAATATTTCGTTATTCGCGGATCTGACTGACGAAACTGTCGTAAAATCTGCAAATTTAAACTTTAACTTGCAAATAACCATTGCCGAAATTGCGAATGGATTTGAGAATGCCACTGCTTAAAATCACTCTGAAATAAAAAAGCTTTTAAAAGCTGTCAAGCAAGATAAAATTACAAAATACTTCAAACCATTGTCTAAGACTGAAGATAATCAATAACTTCAATTAATTGTTTTTTCTTTATATATTTACATTCCATATAAAATACCATTCCATATTCACGGTTTCTGTATTCGCGACACATTTGGAGAACGTATCCCCCGCGAATATATCATTAACTCTCCTTTATCTTGTCTCGTTTGCTACTTTTTAGTGGGAACAGAGTGTTCGGGTCTAAAAACTATAGTAGCCGGTAAAATTACAGACGGATGAGTCTCATCACATGCCTCAGGTTGATGGGCGCAGACCAGCGATTGTAGGAGGAGTCAAATGCTTTTTATAGGCTTTGTTTTCATCTAAACATCGAAAAAAAATCTCTAGCTCTTCCGTTAACTGTTACTATATAAAAATAGCTTATTTTTGTTTGTCAAATTAACAAAACACCATTTCACTAAACTTTAGTTATAATTTGTTGCAGAACTCGGCAAATTCCCGCCCAGCATAGCGACATATGCGCAAGGAAGTTACACATGTAAGTAAGATCTACATTAATTCCGCTTTCTGTCAACTTCGCGACTCACTGAGCTATGTCGGTCATTTTAGTTCTTGTGATGATGTCCTCATTTCTGATTCGATCACGCAGAGAAACTCGTAGCATAACACGCTCTATCGTCCATTTGCCATTGTTCCAACTTCAGATTTTCATACGAATGCTATTGTTTTTCTATAGGGTTCTCGAAAGGCTGGCGCGAGGCCTTCGAAAGCGGGGCCCAAGAGCCGTGGGTGTTCCGAGGAGGCCTCTCGGCGGACTTGCGGAGATTGCTGCCCGTGGAGTGCAGCGGCGACGCCCTCAGGCCTCACTGTATGCCCACGGGGCTCCCTCTCACCGTGAGGCCTTATACACCGGCTGATGAGGAAGCGGTGAGTTTATTACATAAAACTTTAACACCCATGTTAATAACTCGGATTGAAATCTAATCATCTATTTCAATCTTTTTTTTATTCTACTATCGTTAATGTTGTCGAATCATAAATCAGTGAAATTGAGAAGCTACTTAGATTGTAAAAAAAATTGAGCTTTACTCTGCCTGTCCCAAAATTTCAGTGATTGTAATATCAGAGGTACACTTAATTTATACCCTAGTCTGAATCTTCACTTCACTCCAGTCTACTAAACCATTTTTTAAGTTTCTGTTTCGTCCAATGGTTGGCCTATGTCCAAGCTACATGGGCTAAACACTAGACGAAGTAGGGATATGTAATAACCGTTCACGAATTGTAAAAAAAAGACATATTCACGTCCAATAGCATCGGAGTTGTCCCAGTCCCTCTACTGTACTCTAGCTCTTTCGTCCTAACGCAAAGAAAGAAACATATTTCGATTCCACCACCTCGGTCGGCATGTCCAGAATTCTCTTGTTTCCAGATATGGTGCGTTTCTTAGGCCTACAGGCAGTTTAGATAGATATTATAATGCAATTAGTTTAATCGGCTTATTTGCTATAACTTTTCCGTCCAGGTATGCACAATATGTCACAAGACATGCAGAGATGGCTCGGATTGCAGCGATCTGTTCCCAAGCGATCTACAGACTTTGCCGGCCGATAGGTAAGTTGGCATAAGAACTTCTTGCATCGTCTTCCTTATAAATTAAATTGAAGTGCTAAAAGACAAATGAACTATTTTTTAAAGGGGAATGTCCACCAGCCCATACAACTTTGGCCCAAGAAACCCAGTTACGCCCCCCCATAAAAGTATATGGAGATGATAATATGATGTATAAATAAGGATTTGGTTAAATAATTTTTTTAATAAAAGTTTGCTAGACATAAAAAAAAAATATTTTATTTTATCACTCTCACTGCTCAAAAAGTACACCGGAGATGAAGTAACATTAATGTACATGAATAGATTTATTGTTTTATGTAACCAACAAGCTTAACAAATAAATCAATAAATGAAACAACCAACCAACCAGGCAGTGGTGTGCATATGGTTGTCGATCAGGGTATGCACTAGTAATAAAATTAAGCAAAGTTGAAAAATCTGTATTTACTAATGAAGACAACTCTTAGGATATGCAGTACTTTAATGCATGTATGAAGTGCACACCCACCACTACTTGGAGGCCATTGGATCAGCTTCTACTAGAAGAAATTATTGTAATGATGTTAACAATTGTAAATTATAATATTGTATTACTTTTCTAAAAAAGAGTGACTGTTGAGTTTCTTGCTGACTCTCCTCAGCAGAACTTGTCTTCCTATCTGGTGATGAGGTCTGTTTGTCTGTCTGGAGATGGACAAATAGTCAACCTTATTGTTTCAAAAGTGCTTGTTTGCAAAACCAAGGCTTAGTTTACAAGCACTGTAAATAAATGAATTTACAAATGTATTACAGCGAGGAAAACAACATTGATTTGGAGTGTTTGTCGCTATTACATAATTATTTTCCGTTCTTCAGTTGAGCAAGATGCTGCTTTATCAGTCGTTTTCCAGCAATTTTGACAAACTTAGGATGACTCTGGATAACTGAAATAGTAATAAAATATGAAAATCCAGCAAATAATTTAATCAGAGTTTTAAAATTGGTTTACTTAGTGGATTTAATAATGTTATGTTATTCCACAATTTATTTGTTGTCATCATCAACCCATATTCGGCTCAGTACTGAGCTCGAGTCTCCTCTCAGAATGATAGGGGTTAGACCAATAGTCCACCACACTGGCCCAATGCGGATTGGCAGACTTCACACACGCAGAGAATTAAGATAATTCTCTAGTATGCACAATTTATTACTGTTTTAAAATTGGTTTAGGGTGTGAAAATGTAGCAAACTGACATACAAACTCACAGTTCACATTTAATATTAATCAGGAAAGTAGGATAAATATACTATAATACTTCTATGCACTAAATATTGCTTGAACAAACCATCAACAATGCAAGAAAACCTAAGTGCTGTCCTACATCTGACTAGATGTTATGCCTTCTATGCCAGTAATTACACAGTAAATGTACTTTTTAATACAGCAATATTGGTTAGTCATAAAAATACACTGAGCGACACTTCAACACTTATATGGGAAACTACACTCTGTTGTGACTTGACACAATAACATGACAAAAATTATTAAAGTTATACATATTATTTCTTATGAATAATAATCGTTTTTCACATTAAAAATGGATCAAACATCAACCTGCTGTGTACTTGTTTACGAGCATATTTCAAACATAATGTATTCGTATTTTCGTGACATTTTATTGACAATTGATGCCAACTATAATAATTTTAATATTGATATTAACATTGATTAATGCAGCGTAAATGTCCTCTTGTATTTACATTTGAGAGCTGAAATAAACTTGTAATTTTTCCGGTTCAGGGTCAACATTATTCGAATTTCGAATTTAACTTCGTGCAAGTTTTATTTATATTATAGCTGTGGTTTGAAAAATTATAATTCGGTTCAAAAAATACTGAAGGTAAACAGAAAACAGACAAAATCAGTAAATCAATTCAATGACATTATCTAATTATTAAAATGAGAATGACATTGACAATTATTGACATCAACAGATTATCTGTCCAAAAGTCAAATCGATGTTGCCATACGAAACACGAAAAATCGAATAACTTCGTATCGATTTCTAATTGAATAATTTTATTACTAGAATAACACGTCATTGTTTTCAACATCTTTTACACGACGCAATGGTTTTTATTGGTTTTCAATAATAAATAAAGTGATTCAAGAAGAAGGTTTATACAAGTAGTTTGTCATGATATTGCGTTTTCACCCGGACAAAATTGCGGACGCCTGCAATTTTATGTCAATGTATTATGTAAACATAATATATTATCTACAATATGTATACTATTTATACATACTTAGAAATATATAGAATTTGATTTAGTTAGATCGGATGAAAGGAAAAAGTTATCGGAAGAAAGGGATTGAATATCAACTATTAAGACCACTTTGACCACTTATTTATATCAGCTTAGTATGCTATAGTAGCTGTAGCTTGCGCGTTGGCCGATCGTGTAGCTAGCTTATATAGAGTATGGAAAAATTGTATAAACAAACCGCATTGCACACGCCGAAGTTACGGGCTTGCGCTACTACTCATATTATATATTATACTAGCTGACGCCGCGCGGTTTACCCGCGTGGTTCCCGTTCCCGTAGGAATGCGGAGATAATATATAGCTTATAGCGTTCCTCGATAAATGGGTTATCTAACACTGAAAGAATTTTTCAAATCGGACCAGTAGTGCCTGAGATTAGCGCGTTCAATCAAAAACAAACAAACAAACTCTCCAGCTTTATAATATTAGTATAGATAGTATTTAAATGGCGTAGTTGGTAATGTTTCTACGCAGTGATCCTATGTTCTTAATGTTATGCTCGATTATTATTATTATCCATTTAATTATCGATTAAACTAAAAAAATCAGTTGAGTTCTTAGTGGTTGGTTATTGCGAAAAATATAATAGGTACTTTGATATCAAGAAACGTTTTATAATGTCGACTATGCAATGGTTTTTAAAGAGTGAGGCAGATATTATAATCAAAAACATTATAATCTATTACAACTTTTGCTTTTCCAGGTGATTTTGTTGTAGAAAAAGATCGATTATTATTATTCGGTTAAAATATTGATTAAACCAAATAAATCACTTAGCTGGCAACACTGTTCATGTTCGTGTCTTCAAAAATGTCATACAACAACTATAATATTGTCAAATATAGTTGTGAAACTTATTTTTTGGGGAAAGTTATAGCAAACCGCTATGGATAAAGTAATTTATTCATTATTAAACAAAAATTATCAAGTATTTTTTAGTTTTATGTAAAGTGGGGGGCGGGGACGAAAGGTCTGGGCCGGGAATGGACATTCCCCTTTCGTCTGTTTGTCGTAGCTCTTTGTAACAGTTTTACCGATTTTAATGGGATTTTCACTGAAAGTTAGAGGAGGCCATTGAGCAATCCCCGTTCACGTGACAATACAGGGATAATATAGCCCATGACACTCACAAGTAAAGGCTTTCTAATGGTAAAAGAATTTTGAAAATTGGTTAAATAGATCCAGAGATTACTCTACAACACCACAAATGTTACCTTTAATATTGAGACAAATATCTTAGCATTCCATGGATTCACCGTGCGGGTGCCAAGTCCATGGTGGGGTAGAGATAAATACTCGAGCCCTGTACTTATGACCGATAGGTGTAGGGTTAAGGACGTCCTTGAGAGTTAACTGCCCTTCTCTGTTTGTGTTGTTCTCTCTGCCTAAGCAAATTTGGTAAGATCCCATTAGAGCAGCTTTGGATACTCGTTCTAATATATAACTTGCTACAGTTCTAGAGAGGCCAAGATCTTAAGGCAAGTTATACAGAGATTTTGCAGTTAACCCTCTCACACCAACTTCTATGGCATACAGACTAACCACATAGGTAGCCATTTTTAGTTCATTTGATTAGTAATAATATTTATTCAATTTCATACTGTGACGGTAAGCTGAACAAGCACTTTACGTTTAGTTCTTTTGGGGAAATAAAAAAAGTGTAGATAATTAATAAACTCCGTACAGATTGGTGGTACCATTCCTCACACTTACACCAGAGCTGTGCCTCGTCATAGAGGACGACGGCAGCGGCGACGCGGACGCAGACGCGGATGACGTGGACGCGGAAGACGCCGAACTGGACGCTGCGGACGTCAAGCCCAGCAAAATCAGCGGTAATGCCAGGATACTATCCAGACCTAGAATGCATGCCACGAGATGAGAAAAAGAAAAAGAATGTTGAACAATAGGGGCAAAATTGGCAACTTCTCTGAAAAATTGCGTTGGGACAAAAAAGGAGAGCGATATTTCAAATTGAAAAAGACATACTGTCGACCATAAGCAGTGGGATCCACTGCTTATGGTCGACAGTATGTCTTTTTCTTTTCTCGGAATATGTCATAGTACGTATCTTAGGCAAACAGGCAGCGGAATCGCAAATATCGTTTTCTCTTTCGTCACCGATAAATGAAAAAGATAGCGATATGTAAAATAAACGTAGTCATTTTACGCTGACTTAACTGATATAACGTACTGATAATCCCGCTAAAATTACTGCACAACCATACGCCTAATATGCCAGAACAGACTCGAAGTTTAGCGAGATCTATACATAAAATAATAATTCCATCCATCTTTCATCCATCAGTGCATGTTAATAAATAAATTAATATTTTGTTAGTTTCGTCCGTGAAAAAAGAAATCGTCGGCTACGCGTGCGCAGCATTGAATAGTAAAGACTTCTACAAGAAGCAGGAGATCGCGCTCATACCAGAGATGTGCATCAAGTATCCCAAGGAGTTGCTGGAGAGAGACGACCTCACGCCGGCTGCTAAGGTGAGCATACTCCAGGAAACAAAAACTCCTTTCCCAAAGCTCGAATGTTTAACCAAGTCGCCCGCGTAAGACAGAGGTGCAGACATGACGACAGAGGGAAGTGACAGAGGTGTGGGCGGCAACACGCACGACTGACAATGACCCAATGAAGAATGTGTGAACTCTCCGCATTCTCTCTTTTGTCATGCTCCCAAGAAGCAATAGATAACGTTTATTGCAAGCATATGTGTTCCTGTTACCCCAAGGAAGAGAGAGATGACCTCACGCCGGCTGCTAAGGTGAGTAATTTCTAAGGAGCAAAAGGTTGAACAGAACAGAGGTGCGGGCTATGGCGTCAGAGGTATTTGTGGAAACTCGTGCGACTGGTAATGACCTAATGAGTCTGGCGCTCTCTTGTATTCATTCGCATTCGCTCTTTTGTTATACCCCAAGATGCAACATGTGTTCCTGTTACCCCAAGAAGCTGCTGGAGAGAAAAGACCTCACGCCGGCTAACTTCAAGGAGCAAAAGGTTGAACGCTTAACGGAGTTCTCGCCCGCGCAGCACTGAAGTGCGGGCTATGCCGTCAGAAGTGTTTGCGGCAACACGCACGACTGACAATGACCTAATAGAATGCGTCTGCAGCTCTCTCCTCATTGGCTCTTTTGTCATATCCCGAAGAAGCAATAGATAAAGTTTATAGCAGGCATACGTGTTCCTGTTACTTCTGGAGAGAGACGACCTTTCCTTAGGTTTAAGTTATTTTTAACCTCTAAGAATATTCTAGTATTTACATGCACTGTTTTGTTTCTACTCCAAATTGAAATTACGCGGTATTGAAATTACATTTGATATAATTTAAAAAAAAACCCTAACTGAACTGAACCTAAATGTTTCCTTGGTGTAATTACACTTTTTGAACTCTTTCTTTCTTTTTGAAGTTTTTTTTTTGGTAAGCAAGATGATAAATGCGTTACGAAAAGTGTAATCTTTTTAAAACGCGTGCTGCCATCTGAAACAGGCATAGTGAAACAGTGTTTGTTATTTTTAACTACCCATAGATGGCGTTCTTAGGGAATTTTGAAATAATCCCTATTTTGTACACTTCAACAACTTGTTACGATCCAGTTATGCCTGAGGCTCATAGATGGCGCTTTGTCTTATTATTTTTGAAAGAAGTTTTACTTCAATCGTGTGGGATAAAGCACACTTATGTATTATTTAAATATTTCGTATTGTTTGTCGTTTAGGAATGTGTGGGCCATTTCCACGAGTTCAACTCGCTTGAGCGCGCACCGGACAGCATCGTGCGCTCCCACCCGGCGCTGCTCACGTGCTGCGTGCTGCCGGCGCGCTCCGACCCGCTGGCGCCGGCCAGGCTGCTGACGTGTCTGCTGGCCGCGCTGCGAGCTCACGGTACGGTCTATACTGATGTACTCGCTGCGGACAGCATCGTGCGCACACCCGGCGCTGCTCACGTGCTGCGTGCTGCCGGCGCGCTCCGACCCGCTGGCGCCGGCCAGGCTGCTGACGTGTCTGCTGGCCGCGCTGCGAGCTCACGGTACGGTCTATACTGATGTACTCGCTGCGGACAGCATCGTGCGCACACCCGGCGCTGCTCACGTGCTGCGTGCTGCCGGCGCGCTCCGACCCGCTGGCGCCGGCCAGGCTGCTGACGTGTCTGCTGGCCGCGCTGCGAGCTCACGGTACGGTCTATACTGATGTACTCGCTGCGGACAGCATCGTGCGCGCACCCGGCGCTGCTCACGTGCTGCGTGCTGCCGGCGCGCTCCGACCCGCTGGCGCCGGCCAGGCTGCTGACGTGTCTGCTGGCCGCGCTGCGAGCTCACGGTACGGTCTATACTGATGTACTCGCTGCGGACAGCATCGTGCGCACACCCGGCACTGCTCACGTGCTGCGTGCTGCCGGCGCGCTCCGACCCGCTGGCGCCGGCCAGGCTGCTGACGTGTCTGCTGGCCGCGCTGCGAGCTCACGGTACGGTCTAGACTGATGTACTCGCTGCGGACAGCATCGTGCGCACACCCGGCGCTGCTCACGTGCTGCGTGCTGCCGGCGCGCTCCGACCCGCTGGCGCCGGCCAGGCTGCTAACGCTGCTTTGTGAGATAAAATACAATAAAAAAAAACCGCACTTATATCATATTGTACTATTAATAACTATGAGTGAAAAATCTTTTATCGTAATTAGATGAAAATTCATACAGTTTTAGCTTCCTTACATTAAATGTGACATTTTTTAATATATGAACTATAAACATAAACGCACAAATAACGAAGATATAAGTGATTTTGTTTGAACGCACATACAAATCTAACGATCAGTACATTACCTACGACGTCATTAGTTCGTGCCATTTTGTATGGGGCGTTTATCAGGGATCCGCGGCAGCGCCGCAAATCTGACCCTTTAAATCCCTGTAGCTCCGAAAGTAATGATCGCAGATACCCTGTTCCTTTTACAAAATTGCTTTATTATTAGCATATTTCTAATATAAATACAATTTAAAAAACTGTCATCATCCCTATTATTGCAGGCGTGAACGGCGTGCACGCATGCATCAACGCAACGGACCACTACCTGCAACAGTTCTACAACAAGCTCGGCTTCGTCGAGGTCTCGCGCATTGGCGGCCGAGTGTTCCTCGCTCGCGCCTTCTAGCGCCAGAGACAAGTGAGCGCGCCTCGCTTCCGGTACCCCGGCCTGGCGCAAGTGAGGTCTCTGTTCATGTCCATAGACAAGAGGCGTAGGAGACGACGACAAAACTGACTTGATTTGGTACTAACCATAAACAAAACGCGCAGTAAATGTGAACATTTTTGATGTAATCTTAAACAGGAGACGTCGATTTAAATAAGCATTTTCCGTCTATAAATAAACAAGAGTTACAGAAGACGTTGAATGACTATTTTTGGTCTTAGTTGACATAGAATGTTAGATACCTCTGCCTCGAGAATTTGAAGATTTTGTCTCTCCATAGACAAGAGGCACAGAAGACGTTGTCAAAAATAAGTATAAGTACTTATAAAATAAGTATATTTAACTTTTATATTTATAGTTAGATACATTTAATTTTTAGATCTTGAAATTTTTGGTCTGTAAATAAACAAAATTTTGAGCATTTATTATGTATTCATATAAGCAAAGACGTAGGAGACAAACATTTTTGTCAATCCATAGACTTTATTTTTATTTACTTCAAAATGTTGCCCGTTTCAAGTTTTATTTTGTATTATCAGTAACCAGTCATTTAAACATGACAATTATCTTCCATTAATAACTGTATCTTTTATATCATATATAGTATGAATTAAAACATCCTCGACAATGTTTTTGAACAGCTAAAATACTTTATTATCTATAAACCATAGTTTAAACTAGTTTTTTTTATACTATTATAATAATAATAATTAAAACATTGTCTATATCAAATTATAGTTTCATAAAAGCACTTAGCATTTACATTTTACCTCTTTCACACACATTCTATACAAACTGGAAAATAATTGTAAATGTAATGTAAAGTATTCTATTGACTAAACTTGAATATTTAATATATAATTAAGTATTAGGATGTGTTTCCACATAAGCGAAGCGAACATTCGCTAATGATTGGTCTATTTGTGAACCAATCACCAATCACATTGCCAGATCTGTCAAAAGTGTTATTGGTGATTGGTCTATTAGCTTTTGAGATTGGTACAGACATCAGTATTTGCGTGAATTGTTTGAAAAATGGGTACATGATATTATAGGCTTACCACGTGACTTTAAGCTCTTATTCGCACGAGAGTTTTTTTAACGGACGTTAAAAAAGCGTTCATATATGTTAATATATATGAACAAGTATATGTTCACACGACAGCGTGTTTAAAACACTGTACTTTTTCAAGCAGTGTTGCATTTTCAATTTTGGGCGTTGTAAATAGACCTTCATTTAACTTCATACTGTAATTAAACGCTTTTTTAACTTTAAAAAAACTCTCGTGCGTATGAGGGCTTAGTGTTGAAAAAGACAAACCACATAACTTTATAGTGTTTTTTAGATGTTCTTTGCACGCCTTGCAAAAAGTTACTCTGATTAAAGGGCTATTTCTTATATCTTAAAATACTGAGACCTCTAACAGAAGACTCTACTTTATGTGGTTATTCTATAGAGTGTTGTCAATATGTTATATATTAATGTCTATTGAGAATTATATATAATTTAAGTATATCATTGTTATTTAAAATTATGTGAATTTGAGCAGTTTAAAAAATAGGAAGGAGAATTTTAATTTGGCTGTATTTTTAATTGTCAAGATATTTATATTATTGCGTTTATCCTCCGAATACGATCAGATATAGAACTGAGGGCACAGTTAAGATTATTTTTTATGTATTGGATATGGGATATATTCGTATTGACTTTTGACGACCTCGGTGGCGAATTCCTGGGTTCGATCCCCGGCTGAGCCGATTGAAGGCCGAAAGCCGGTTCTTAAATGGTTCAGGTCTTCAGGTTACCGTACCGTTCCGGTACGATGTCGTGTAGAAACCGAAAGGGGTGTGCATTTTCATCCTCCTCCTAACAAATTAGCCCGCTTCCATCTTAGATTGCATCATCACTTACCATCAGATGAGATTGTAGTCAAGGGCTAACTTGTAAAGAATAAAACAAAATCTTTTGTAGGACGGTCTTGGGCCTCTTGCAAATAGTTGCTTATAAATTGATTGTTGTTAGATCAACCCAACCAACGGTGCGTTTTCTTGTCCCAACTGGGTTGTTATTTTCGAATAAACATGCCCCATATTAAATGACTCTTTTGGGCAAAACCCTTTGTCTAAAAAACCCGCTGATTTATATGCGGTTTCGCCCGACAAGATGTCAGGAATCTATTTACGGTGAGTTGTTTTGTAGTTCATCTACGAACAGAAAAGAAAGAAAAGAAAGAACAGCAAGAAAGAAATTGAAAGAACCTTAAAAACACTTTTAAGGTTCTTTCAACGGTGCTATATCTTGTTGGGATTTATATACATCTTTGACCTAACTCCTCTCACTCTGTGATCAGACTCAAGCTCAGCAGTGAGCCGAACATGGGTTGATAATGATAATATACATTACTGTATATTAATTTTTATATGTATGCAATGAAAATCATGTACTCAATTGGACCTAGTCATGTCGAGGGTAAGCGAAGACTGAGTAAAGATAGAACATGTGTGATAAGATGTGGTGATGCATGAATATTAGTATATACTGCCTTTACTTTCTCGTCTTTATTATTACATTATGTCTTATAGTACGAGAGCCGGCATAAGAAATATATACCCTCATCTGTTATTTCATTGGGATAAGAAATAAATGATGGAAAATATTCACATTGACACATTGCAAATAGGTTGTAGTTAAATTGCAGCCAAACAATATTAAATTATTATGATTGTTTTAAACTATTTAATCTCTTACCTCGTTGGTTAATTCAAAAATCGTACACTAGTTAATAGAATATAACCAAAAGAATTGAAAAAGTAAAGGTTGTCTGCTTTCACACTGCAACTGTGAAACTGTGGGTCGCCAGATATAAACAATTAATTAATGTTATATGAATGTAATGAAAGCTTATTTCATGCGTAATTAACTGTGTTACTGTACTGTCTTTGATCATGGTTTCCTAGATTTTGTATGAAAAATGTGTTTGGCTGCAATTTAACTAGGCAACCTATTTGCAATGTGTCACTTTGAACATTATCGTTTATTTCATAGCACTAATGAATAACAGATGAGGGTATATATTTCTGATGCCGGGTCTTAGACCATTGTAAGTATTTTAATATATAAGTAGTATATTGTCGTACCAGTTTCGTTATATTTTATATCCTAAATGATTTTTATGTAGTCTTCATGTGACAAATATGAACTCCTCTCCTAAACTTCAACTTAAACCCATCCGA
This sequence comes from Bicyclus anynana, assembly GCF_947172395.1. NCBI lineage: Eukaryota > Metazoa > Arthropoda > Insecta > Lepidoptera > Nymphalidae > Bicyclus > Bicyclus anynana. The sequence continues at coordinate 7,037,952 of NC_069106.1, read as the reverse complement.
GGAGCAATTAAACCTTTAAATAGTAAAAAAAATCATAGATCATACCTACTTTGAAATATATATGAAATTAATTTATGTAAAATTAGAAAAAAATGCAATATAAATAAGTCTAAATTATAAATAAGTACCTAGATTCACTTTTTTAAGTCATGTAAAAATAAGGCAAATTTTCGTTCAGTAAACTAATATTGTAAAAATTCATTATTTTCAATAACTTTCACATGCTTTATTTTTAATAAAGCATGTGAAAGTTAGGAAACCAGTAGTTAAACATACAAGTATGTATGTCGTCTTATTAGGTAAAATAAATAAAATTATTAAATAAATTCCGCAAATCAATGCTTGCTTATATCAACTTGTTTTGTTTATATTATAGTGTCGTCCTATTATTCCTAGAGTTGGTCGACATTTGGGAAGGTAGGCATTTGATTTATTACACAAAAATATCAACCAGTTCCCGAGCAAAGTGCAAAGAAGGGTAGCGTGATTATTTTGCTAGTATAGATACAGGCAAAGATTTCACTAAACTCCGGTCGCTCAGAGTTTGCTGTTCTGACAGGTCGTGATCGAATGGGCGATGTAACTTAAAACTGGCGTACAAGGTCGTTGAACTGCGCTGTTTCAAGGTTATGTCAACTTTATCTTTGTAGTGATGAGAAAAAAACGAGGTGGCAACTGAATGCGACGTGACGGATAGCAGCGACAGTGATTGTACCAGGAAATTGACTTGGACTTGTGACCTTGAGAGTAGGCTTAAGGGATCCCTTCCGACTAGCCAACACTCACCTTCCCTGCCCGACATGGTATCCAGGCCTACACTAAACAATTTATGACAACACAAAACATTGTCGCACAAAATCACTAACGCGACTGGCAGCGTGACGGCGTCTACGCTGCCTAACAAACAACTGAGCTCAAGTTATCAAATATCCTCTTATTTATACCAACACAGATACCTCCCCTCTACAATAACCTAAATAATGAATCCTGTAACATGAATATGTTTGTCCCGTTCGTACACGACCTGTCAAAAACGCAATCTCTGAGCGGCCGGATATTAGTGCTAGTGGTGACTTATATGTACATAAGTATGTATATTTTTAATCTATAATGTGATTATTATTCTATTTGTATAAAATATACGCAACATACTCATGCGAATGTGTGGGTGTATGTATGCTTGTAAATATGTATGCGATTTTGGTTTGTAACATTCGGTTCATAAATGAAATCAGTTAAAAATGTATGTAACAAGTAAATATATACAAATATGTGTTCCCTATAGTAATCCACTTTTATAATTGTGCTATCAAAAAAAAATAAAAAATAAGAATCATTTGCGAAAAAAATCATCACTTCAGCTTCTGTTTTGTACTTTTGTGTGTTTCAGTAAATCCGTACATGGATTCTGAACATTGAACTTAATTAAACCTGGTATATTTGTCGCATGTCAGAATATACCCCAAAATTTTTCGAAAAATAAGAGAAATAAAGCATTTTCGATAGTTATGTTCATAAATGCCTATGTGTATTGTTTATATTATTATAACTGAAAAAAATAATTTGTTCTGTATTAATCCACTAATTCATAAAGCCTGTATATTTATATTCTTATGACTGAGATATTATGTTTTGCTTCTTTATAAGCTATATTTTTTGTTCAAAAATTTACTTTTGTAGGGTAGATAGAGAAAAATATCTGTTATTATTTATATTGTGCTTATCATGTATCATTTTAAGAGCTAACGCAGACTGAAAAGTTTATAGTATGTAATGTCATAGCATCACGCAGACTAGGACAAGAGATACTTATTATAGACCAATAGCGGCGGTATCGAATATATTGCTCTCTTGTTTGTTGCGATGGAACGAAAGAGAGAGCGATATTTTGGATTTCGCTGCTATTTGTCGACAAAGTCAGTCTATAGTCTGGCAAGTTCGTTGATGACACTCTCATGATATGCGGGTGACGGGGGGAAAGACTGCGCAGGTGCGCGGTATCAGTCGTGGGTTTTTCATTCATCGCTACACGCCTTCGGGAGTGTTACGAACGAAGTTGCCAAGTCATGAGATAGGATGCTAACGCATAATTTGTGAACTATTTCTGAACGTGGGCTCTTAGGCAGCTAAATAGTCTTATTAAGTTCTCTTAGAATTACTAATAGTTATATGGAAAACTTATTGAAAACAATTTATTATAATACATGCTTGTAACATAAAATAGATTTAGACATTTTGTATTCTGCTATTTGAGTTAATTATTATTTAGTTTTCGGATATTGCACTTATAAGGCGCTAGACACATTTGCTGTTAATTTAAATGACTTCTGCTAATACTTGTGCTAATATAGTGTCTAGTTGTGAGAATAGTAACAAATAATTGAGTTAGGGAGCGTTCATAAATTACGTGAGGTGTTTTTTCGATATTTCTGACCCTCCTCCCCACCTTGGTAAGATGTCGTGAGATTTTTTTCAACCCCCTCCCCCATCCCCCAATCTCACGTGAGATTTTTCAAATTGTGGGTTTCTTACGTAAATGTGTTAGATTATTATTGTAAAAAGAAAAGAAAATTTGCTTCGTGTTTTTATTTACGACTAGTTAAGACTAGTAATCAATATTGCTAAGAGTTTAATTATAAGTATAATAAAAAATATATATTTTTTACATTTTTTTTCATGAGGGATGGTGATTGGACAGTCAGTAAATGTATAACGTCGAGGTATAAATGAAATTATTTTTTTAGAACGAATTAGGAAATGATCTTAATCGTATTACGATTACGCTTAAGATTAAATCTTAAGCATGTACAATCTGGATTAAATTGACCAAAATAGTATATTTTTTTTTTTGTTTCATTCAGAAAAAAAATTACGTGATATTTGCCGAGACCCCCCCTCCCTCCAACGTAAGATTAGATGAGATTTGACTCGACCCCCTCCCCCCCTAAAACATCTCACGTAATTTATGAACGCCCCCTTATAGATCTCTCGAAACTATTTCGCCGCTAAGATAAGACTATAATTTTTTTAGCCTGGAATTCATTTATTCATCGTTTACATTATCTAAAACTAAAGTAAAAGACTTTAATTGTTCATCATTGTCATTATAAGGGCCCACTAGGCCGTATATACTATAGGGGAGAGGATATGGAACTTAGACACACCACGTTGCTCCAAAGGGGTTTGGTGGGTTTAGTGACTATATTTTACTTATTGTTAATGATAATGACCGTGACAAACGGCTTATGGTCCGTTTATTTCTACAGACACAGTGCGTCGCAGACAAGTAGCGTGGCAGACACCCACAGACACCGTAAGAACTATTCGCCTCTATAAGTGCGGTCAAGTAGTTTCGCAAGATCCATACACTGGGAGAGATTTGACAGTTTAAAATAGAGCTGTCTTTTTCACATTGTTCTCAATAGAAAAGGATAGGACTATGTTTTCGAACTTAGTTTACAAGATTATTGTAACCGTCGCTTTTGTTTATGTTATTTATGTTATATTTATGTAAACAGTTTTTATTATTTGGTGCCGGCCATCTCGATGATGAATCAACAATAAAGTTTATTAAAATGTAATAATGTGTTTCAATTGTAATAAATTAAGTATCGTGCACATCTTATAAGCATAAACTTAGATAGAGAAGATGTACACTCAGCGTCGGCCCGAAGTAAATTTTAAAATGGAGCGAGATCCAATTATGGCGTCCTCCTGTTTGTACCTAATAATATGTAGATACCTATACCAAATTATGGGTGTAAAGTAAGAATAGAACGCGAAGATCTCGACCATACTCTGGGGGTGACCAATTGAAAATCAGGCGCAGTACTGTCTACGATTGAGTAGGATTATCATTTAGGCGGATTTGGCGCCTGGAGCGACTGCTCCGTTCGCTCATTGATAGTAACTAAAGTGGCAAAAATGGCAGAAGGCTTTGTAAGCGGCTGAACTAATTTTGATGAAACACTTCTAAGAATCACTTTAAAACCAGTTTTTAATTAAAATCCTTATCAAAAGCGCATCAAAGGTAATAAATTGTAGTGTTGGGGTTTAATAAAGAAGAAAGTAAAAAATGAAACATATAATTTTATCTAGTTTATACTGGACTACATTAGCATTTGAATATTATTCCGCCGATACAGATCTTGAGTTCGTAGTTGAGAGCTCGATCAACTTCTGTTTAATTTCAGATATCTGAAAGAGTTTCACATAGATTAATATACATTACTAAATTACATGCTTATGGAGTAGGTATTTATTTTTTAACCATTCGCTGCCCGCGAGTATTTTATCGAAAAGCCCGTCTGCGTTGAAGAAGCCGACAGTCAGGGAATGCAGTTTTAATCCATCGTTGTGAGCCATTTGAAAAATCTTTATATTCCTCTATAGCGCGGAGCATGATACTGTGCTCGCCTATTGCCCTAAGTTTACTTTATATTTTTTTACATGTCACGTAACGGATACGATGGGCGACCGGTCGTCCATTTAGGAGTCAAATGGTTAAAAAGAATCCATATACATGACTAAGTAGTAGGGTCTTTCAGTCAGATCTGCAAATAACGAAATATTGGCCGCGAATATAGGAATTAGTTCGCAATTTTTTAATCCGCGAGAATGCGAATATAGGAAGCGGAATAGGGAGCTTTTGCTGTATATTATTAGTCGTTTTTTTATTCTTTACAAGTTAGCCCTTGACTACAATCTCACCTGATGGTAAGTGATGATGCAATCTAAGATGGAAGCGGGCTAGCTTGTTAGGAGAGTGAAAATTACACCCCTTTCAGTTTCTACACGACATCGTACGGAACGCTAAATCGCTTGGCGGTACGTCTTTGCCGGTAGGGTGGTAACTAGCCACGGCCGAAGCTTCCCACCAGCCAGATCTGGCCCAATTAAGAAAACCTCAATAGGCCCAACGGGAATCGAACCCAGGACCTCCGTCATGTAAATACACCACGCATACCACTGCACTTCATAGATGCAAAAATGTACTGCCTACCCCAAGGATCCATTACGAACCTGTATTGGAACAGGAATTTCTTAAGTACAGTGCATACCTTAGTTAACTACCATAAGAACGCCACTGCATGTAAGGCCAACCAACCGAATTATACTATACCTTTTGTATCTCCCCTAAAAGTACTCTCTGTTCAGTCCTCGGCGACATGGTCTCCCTATTCAAATCCATAGATTCCAGATTTTCAAACAGCTTCTTTATCTTCATAGCTAGATGAGCATCAGTGTTACTCTTCCTAGCCACAGTTGGTTTGGAGCGTCTAAACAACCTCTTTCTATACTTGTCTGGGAGGTCCTTTTCTATGTCCTCACGGCTGAGGAGGGTCATGTATTCAGGGTTGGTATCGTAGGGGTAACTTTTGGGTGTGAGTTTGTATTTGTCGTCTTCCATTGATAGAGTCAGTTGGCGGTTTCTGTAGTTTTTGCGCCAGTTCTTCAGGAGTTCGATATTTCTAAGGATGTGATGGTGGATTTAAAATACAAATATAGATAAATAAATAAGACGGTCCTCCCTAGAGGTAGGACTCTCTAGAGAGAGTGGTTGAAATCAACCACTCTTTAGAACGTTTTATTAATCTATAGCGGACGCCCGCGACATCGTCCGCGTGAAAGTCGATGTAAGCTTTCAACTACCCCTACCCTACCCCCACCCTAACCCTACCCACCCCATTAAGGCTGCACACGCGACGGAAGCTTAAAAAATGGAGTAACTTCTCCTGTTTTCCCAACATTTCCCTTCACTGCTTTGCTCCTATTGATCGTAGCGTGATGAAAAGTATAGGTACTATAACCTGCCCAAGTGCCCAGGTGTATGAAGAACATTATCCCAAGTTTCGTTAAAATCCGTCGAGTAGTTTTTGTTTCTATAACGAACATACAGACAGACAAAATTTTACTGATTGCATTTTTGGCATCAGTATCGATCACTAATCACCCGATTGTTATTTTGTAAATATATTTCATGTACAGAATTTACCTCTCTAAAGCTTAATTACAAGTACCTATAGATGAAGTTAAATAGCTTCAATATTCTCCAGTCTTCTCCAGTTCTATGTTAGGATAGTCTATGACTACCAGCTTTCAGACCAGTATTTTTATACTAGTTCAAGTATTTTATGTCAGTCACCATACAAAGTACCTATGTAGTAGTATTGACATGGGAGGGGGGTTTTTATATGGTAATTACGTTTGCAGATGTTATTTAGAGTAGTATTTAGTATCTTATTAGAACTCAATTCCATATCGGTAGCCCAGAATCCTTAAATACGCCTATGTTTTTACCCAAATGTATCGCCTGATACTTCTGACGGTTTTCACGCGGCTTCGTACCGTAACGCAAAATCTTGGCTACCTCTTTGCCGGTAGGGTAGTAACTAGCCACGATTTATACCACCAGACTAGACTTGACTCAGTTTAGAAATTATAAAATCCTAAACTGACCTGCGCTGGAAATCGAACCTAAAACCTCAGGACTACCGTCTGCGCCAATGAGGTCGCAGTCAATGGCTAACTTATCATAGAAAAAAAACCCTTACCGTCTTCCTTGTAAAATTTTATCACTTTTAGCAATAAGGTCTTTCTGTTTCTTCAACGCTGCGTCCATTAATATGCTTTGCATAATTTTCTTATCCTGCTCTTTCTTGGGACACATCACAAGCGGTCTTGGATACTTAGCGCTCTGGCAATGAGGTGGTAGAGGTTTAGACCTACTTTTGGCTAATTTAGGACATTTTGATTTGATTCGCGGATATAGTTCATTTTCTTCGCCATCAAAATAATCTCTCTCACTAAATTGTACGGATAAAGTTTTATTTGGAGGTATACTTGGACCGTCTATTACAGAATTATAGCTTCGTGAATTCAAAGGTAACTCCAAACAGTCGCTTGCGCTTGCCTTATCCGATACAATAGACCGAGTTTCCTCCAGTGCTTCTTCAATGATTTTCTCGTTCAGAAACTTTAAAATACTCTCCGTTCCCGCTTTTATTATGTCCCTCGGAGGATACATTAGCGGATTTCCGCTCAATTGAAGCACTTTTAAGCTCGTCACTGTCCCTAATTCGTTTGGTAGTGATGTGATTTTATTGTTTTGTAATAATATATGATTTAGAGATGGATGATATTTCACTGTTTTTGGAATATCCGACAGTTCGTTTTCTCGTAAATCGAGCCATTTCAAACTTGGACACGACGGAAAAAAGTCGTCAGGCAGTTCTATTAATTTATTGTTCTGTAAGTAAAGAACCTAAAAAGAAAACACTTTAAAATTTATGAGTGTTTCATAAAAAAATATTAAACGGGTCAAGCTGCACTTACAGTTAAAAATTCGTTATTGATTGCAGGTATTGTAATTAATTCTTGTGCCGAGAGATCTAGAATTTTGTCATCATCCAGGTCCTCTTCGTATAAAGTTGTTTGCAAGAATGTATCAGACATTTTTGTGTAAGTTTTATAGATTTGTAATCAGTGTATTATTTATTCTTGTAATAGTGTGTTTGATCAATAATAAATGTCGTAACAAAATCAATCATTTTTAAAAAAAAGCGCGCGCAATGTGGTTAACGTTTTTTTTATTGTGGCTTTTAGGCTCTGAGTTCTAGCCTTTTCGAGCCAAATCGGGGTGGTTTATTTCTTAAAACTAACTTAACTGCTTTGACTTGCAGCCGTTTTGAAACAATCAAACAATAAATACTACCCTGGACTTCCCTAAATCTATGTATAGATTCTTATTCTATGATGTCTACACAGAATACTAAAATATAAAAGAGTTCAGTGAAAATAATGTGTGTAATGAGTTTTAGTGTAAGACACACTGATCATATTAATTTTAAATAATTTAAACCAAAATACTCTTTTGCAAAAATATTTAATCAAACGACAACGAAAATATTTAAAAAACTATCTTATCTAAAAAATCGTATTAATAAAAAAACCGTAACAATCAGATTTTCGACCCGAAGTCCGGTTTTGCACACACTTAGCTACTTGACAGATACGTCACTATCTCAGTTACAAGATGGCGAACGTTCGGGATAGTGACACATCGTTGTGGCTCCACAATAAACTCGGAACATCGAATGATTCTTGGACCAGTGGCTCAATTTGTACACAATTAAACGCCGAAGTTCTAAAAAACATCAAGGATTGTTTTCCAGATCTCCAAACACAAGTGAAACTAAAATTATTGCTAAGTTTCTTTCATATCCCGCGCAGAAATGTTGAAGAGGTAACTTTTCTCTTGTATTCTATGGTTTTGCGTAACTGTTTAGTAAGCGTTGTCCCTTTCATTTCTATATTAATTTAATTGCAGTTAAAAAGAGACATGTGATATTGATGTTATACGTACTATTTGTTGTCATAAAATATTGGACGAGATTTCTTGAAAATTATGGTTTATTTAACTATTACGGACAAAATATATGATATACAACGCATACAATGCTTCGATTTATATAATTACATCGGCTTATATGCCTCGTGCGTGACCAAATGTGGAAATAACCAAATAACATTGAAGACTTTTTATCTAATAAACGCTCTAAATCATTCTAATTACATTAAAATAATTACTTTATAGGGGATTACATTTTAATTAGAATATATTTTATTATAAAAAGACATTCAAAACATACAGATAATTCAAAAACTACTGTAGTATGTTTACTATTTTGGGTGTCAACATGTACAATCTCTTACTAATTTATCAATACAATAATTATTAACATGGAATAAGGTGTAAATAGACTAAAGTCATACTCAATGTGGACTGTTTACCAACTAACAAATAAGAAATTATGGTTGAAAATGTATGTCATTTCATAACTTATTTACTTTAAATTATGTATTGTTTCATTATTAAAATGTTATTAAGATTGTATTACCTATATCTAATTGTTCTAAGCTTATTAATCAAATTTATTTTCATTAACATATGAACAAGTTAATTATAATTACCTGACATTTAGAAGGTGTTTGTAAACAAAGCTCAATTGAAATAGTTGAATATTGACTATAGTTAATCTACAATTACAAATCTTTATTGCTTAAACCACAGATTAAGAATAATAGGCAGATGGAGCTCACGGAACATGATGATGTTTTAGCCGCTCCAAATACAAGATTAAAAAACTAATACATTCTCGAGTCAGTATGTCATGAAGCATCTCATCAGTAACTTCCAATATTATTTAAGAAAAATAGTGTTTTATGTTTTTAAATATTTATATACTATTTTATATTAATTTTTATATTTTTAATTCTTATAGCTTGTCATTTTGATACTTTATTAAATTTACTTTACGACTTTATACTTAATACTTTTATACAACTGTGGATTTTTATCCTTAATAAAGAATTATTATTATTATAAACTGCTCACAAAAACTAAGATGGTCTTTTTTTGTTTTGAAATACAAATTATGAAAAAAGTTTGTATATGCGAATGTCAAGGAGATGTGTGACATTTGTTTTTTTATGGATTTCACCGCCTTCACCACGCTACTTGTAAAGACTTACTCTGTATGATTGTTACTCTGTGGCCTAAACATATTTTAGACAAGTTTTTATAAATAGCATTGTTGAGACCTTCTTCTGGGCATGATGGCGCCTGCGACAGAAGGCTTCACAGCCTTCGCCTATCTATGCCGACATAACATCTGTAAAATCTTATATTGAAATTTTTTGTTTGCTCTGTTGATTTGCTGTGCAAGCTTTATTGACGTTGTTGTGTTTCAGATATAATTTTCTTTTAGACCCAGCGAAAGCAAAAGAATCATCAACATTTTTAATATCTTGATGTATTACTTGAACTTATTGCCTTGTCCAGTGGTTAGCCAATGTGGCTGAGGAATACAAGGTCATGGCCCTTGGCCACTAGAATTGGCCATTGTATGTAGGTCCATTTGGTGCTGGTCCCCGCAGGAGTCACTTTAGCCAACCAAGCTCGCACAAGAAGCTTAGCAGGCGGCCCAGGTCGCCGAACGCCTCATAGAGTGATTCTGGGGATCCAATGTGTGCTGCGCATTGTTCAGATACACCTCTGTATCTAAGCATTACATCTATCAGTGTTTATTCTTCCTCCATGGATGCTCTGCACAGAGGACTGTCGGTTATACCTAGGGCTATGAAGTAGTGAACTTTGGCTCAGCCGGGGATCGAACTCAGGACCTCCTTCTTGTAAATCCACCGCACATACCTCACAGCTCCACGGAAGCCGTCAAAAAAAAGCGACAGAATGCTTTTGTGATATTTAAAAAGTTGTTCTATGAAAAGTGTATGAGATTTAACTAACTATGATTTTTTTTTAAATAATATCAATACTTCTTGATTTGTTTGTGAAAATTAGATTCTGTAGTGAAACCTGGGAAATGTATATAACAGGGATAATTTTGATTTCAGTGGAGAAATGAGTTGGAAGAAATCATTGAAGTTGCCGCAGTGGACTCTGATCTATGGGTCGCTATGCTCGCCGAGGTCCTCAAAACCTTCCCCTCAGCTGGGACCCTCAATACAGAGATAGCAGAGTTCGACGAGACGAGGCCCATATTCAGCGATATGATCGGGGAGCTGAGGAGAGCCCTAGCCAAACATTCAGACCTTGGACTGTTACCACTTGAGTGCCTATATTTAAACAAAAATGCCTTAGTGTCTGTGGTAAGTTTTACTAATGTTCGATTGATCGATTGATATCAACCCATATTTGGCTCAGTTTGAGTCTCCTCTCAGAATGAGAGGGGTTAGGGCAATAATCCACCACGCTGGCCCGTATTGGCAAACTTCACACACTCAGAGAATTAAGAAAATTCCTCACGTTGTTTTCCTTCACTGCTTGAGACACTTAATATTTAATTTCTTAAAATGCACACAACTGAAAAGTTGGAGGTGCATGTCCCAGACCGGATTCGAACCCACACCCTCCAAAATTGGAGGCTATCATGACTCATATTACTAATATTAATATGCAATAATTAAGAAACCAAAGACAGAACCTTAAATTAGACTCCCGTATGTGTGAATAACATATATAAAGAATGACATTGTACTAAAATATTTATCTCTCTCTTGTTGTAAATGTATAAAAGAGAGTGATATATCTGCTCTACACTTACAGCCTGAAAAAGTGTAGTAGCGTTTGCACGATGCTAACTGTCTTCTACTTCTTTCTGGGCTGCTACTGCACTTGGCTAAACACATGGCCAAGTGCGGTAGCGGCCCAGAAAGAAGTAGAAGACGTATGTATGTATGTAGGTCCTTTGGTGTATATCCCTGCTGGATTTGCTCCATCTAGCTAGATTCTAACCAGGCCATTCAGGTCGCCGATAGCCTCATGGCATCATCATCATCATCACTGTCTCTTTTGTTGAATTGGGACAAAAGAAAGAGAGATATTTGAATTAGTATTTAAATATAACTCAAGCAGTATTGGTTGACAATGTAACTGTCTTTCTCTCTTTACAATATATGCCCAGCTTTGCATGAATAATCACAAACTGATTCCTTTACAGGTAGGACAACAACCCAATCCGGTTAAACACTTTACACTAAAACGTAAACCTAAGTCTGTTGCATTAAGAAGTGAACTGTTGGCCAAAGCGGCAGAGGTTCAGGCCAACCAGAAGAAGGCATTAGCGCCGACCGTGCCTGTGCGGAGTCGCGGCATGCCGAGGAAGATGACCGATACCAGTGAGTATGTTTGGCATTAAGAAGTGAATTGTTGGGCAATGTTCAGGTCCACCAGAAAAAGGCACAAGCGCCAACCATACCTGTGAGTATGTTTGGCATTATTAGGTCAACCAGAAAAGATACACGCGCTGACCATACCTGTGCGGAGCGATACCAGTGAGTATGTTTGGCATTAAGTAGTATATTGTTGGCCAAAGCGGTCGAGGTTCATGCCAACCAGAAGAAGGCACTGGCGCCGACAGTGCCTGTGCGGAGTCGCGGCATGCCGAGGAAGATGACCAATACCAGTGAGTATGTTTGGCATTAAGAAGTATATTGTTGGCCAAAGTGGCCGAGGTTCAGAAGAAGGCTTTAGCGCTGACAGTGCCTGTGCGGAGTCGCGGCATGCCGAGGAAGATGACTGATACCAGTGAGTATGTTTGGCATTAAGAACTATATTGTTGGCCAAAGCGGTCGAGGTTTTGGTCAACCAAAAGCGCCTTATCGGAGTCGCAGAATATTACAGATACCATTTTTGTTATAAAAAAAAATACGTTGTTGGGATTTTTCTAACAAGAAGATCTTAATAGCAGCCTGAAGTTGGGAAGTTGGTGGTGTTGGTACACCCTCATACCTCGAAGAGCACGTAAATCTGTCGGTCCTTCGCCTGATCTTTCACCAGTTGTGTCACTCTGCCGTCCCATCGATTTGACTTTGACTATGAGAGCACACTTATGCAGTATAATATCTCCTGCGTACATGGTTAATCTCACCATGATCTGAGACCACATTCTTGTTGCAGCGCCCCTCAAAGGTCTCCCATCCCGCTGGGCGGCGCGTACTGGAGCTCGCGTGCCGCCGGTGTCGCGCCCACCACCCCGCACCGGCATCAAACTGCTCGACATCGCCGAGCAGCCCGCCACGCACGCGCAGATCAAAAAACGGAGGAAGTTGGGTGAGTCATCTGTCTATTTTAAAGGCCCCCTACAAGACCAGGCCTTGTTATAACCTTAAACGAAACATTTTGACCAGTTAATGGTTGATTTTGCTCTGAATTTGGGGTTTTATTGGAAACAGCTTTAACATTGAACTTTACTACTAATATATTTAAAGGAGATGGTCCATTCTTCGATTATCAATAAAATTTAAAAAATACAAGAATTTTATTAAAAGTTATTAAAGTGAATAAATGTAAACTAAATAAAAAGGAATAAATAAATATAAAACCCAAGTTTTTGAGTTATTTCAAGATGGCGCCCTTAAAGCAACTATGGTATGACAATTGAAAGCAAACGTCAAATCGATTACTGCATTGAAAACATCATCAATCCGCCATTATTACCCATAATAGTGTTGCATTTCTTGAGAGTAATTGAATATTATTTCGAAAGAAATATCGTAAATTTGATTTGTATAATCAAAAATAGTTAAAAAAATATTTTCTTTTATTTCTTTTTATTTCTGTACAATGACTGATCCTGGGCTCCATACAATTTTGGACCATCTCCTTTAATTATCTAAAACTGCCAAAACACAAATGTGGATAGTTTTCAACTGAAATTTTCTATATAATTGTGTCTTCATTTATAGCAAGAACTTGATGTTATGGAACAGAAATGGAATCTCAGACTTCCAAACCGGATTGAAACCAATATAATTTCTATTTAATACTTAGTATTAGGCTTGGGAAACTCCGCGACATCTTTTCTTCCGAAATTCCTCAGTGCCTGAAGATGAAAGTTTTCGAACAATGCCTGTTGCCAGTGATGACCTACGGATCCGAAACTTGGTCGCTAATTATGGGCTTTATTAGAAGGCTCAAAGTCACGCAGCGGACGATGAAGCGAGCTATGCTTGGGGTCTCTTTGCGTGATCGAATCAGAAATGAGGAAATCAGCAGACGAACTAAAGTCACTGACTTAGCTCAGCGAGTCGCGAAACTGAAGTGGCAATGGGCGGGGCACATAGTTCGAAGAGCCGATGGACGTTGGGGTCCTAAGGTACTGGAACGGGGACCTCGCATCGGAAAGCGCAGTGTTGGTCGACTGAAGATATCAAGCGGGTTGCAGGGAGCCGCTGGATGCTGGCAGCTCCCGTTTTGTTTGGAAGTCCATGAAAGAGGCCTATGTCCAGCAGTGGACGTCCATCGGCTGCTAATGATGATGTGATGACTAGGGTTAAGTTATAATCACGAGTACTAAAACATCATTTGTTGCAGAAATGGAGGAAGGTGCCAAGAAGGCCCCGCCGGTCGCGCCGTCGTCTCCACCGCCCGACTACGCCAAGGGCCTCAACTACCAGATGCCCAAAGCAGACGACACACCCACCAGTGAGTCGCATTGTTGTTATATTCAGACGACTAGATCAGACCAATTATTGTATAGGACCTGCCTCGCTAGACGTTACTTTTCTGTCAAAGTATATGATCAACGATCTAATGCGATTATAAAAACTGTCTCTATAGAATCTATGTTAAATAGTTGTAATTGTGTTCGTCGGTTAAAGAGCTCCGTAAAAAATACCTTTTTGTGTGATTGAATTCTGTAAAAAACGGGCAAAAACATCTAGTTTAGTATAAGATATATATTAAATCTAAGCTCGTTTTCCTCAGAAAATGACCGACAATTTTGTTCGTGACTATGAGTGCGATACAGGTCCTTCTATAATTGGTCTGAGCTTCAAATCCCTGTAGCTCCGAAAGTAATGATCGCAGATACCCTGTTCCTTTTACAAAAATGCTTTACTGTTAGCATACTCTTTATTTATACACAACTAGTGGACCCGGTCAAGCTTCGCTTTGACTTATGTGCACTTCTTCCCTATCCCTACTCTATACTACTCTACCCCTACCATACCCTACCCCTTGACTCTTAAACGTTTGTATGGGAAATAGAAAAGGGTTTTTTTATGGTTTTCCCGGCAATTATTCTAATTTTTCTCACATTTTAAACCTTCACTATACCTCCACGAATATTTGAAGGCCAAGATACGATAAATCCGTTCAGCCGTTCTCGAGTTTTAGCGAAACTAACGAACAGCAATTCATTTTTATATATATTGATTTAAAAAACTGTCATCATCCTTATTATATAGGGACCTGTCTCTAAATTATAAAACCGTTTAACTGAAATATATTTATTAATTATTCAATTGAAAATTTAAAAATAAAATGAATGCTATACGCAGCCGCGTCGAGCACCGAAGCGGTCCCAGAGACGCCCGAGCCGACGAGCGAGGTGGACAACCCGCCGTCCCCGGCGCCCGCGCAGCCCGCGCCGCCCCTCCTTGTGCAACAGGTACCAATTCACACACATACCATTGTAATGTAGCTTTGCTGAAAGAATATTCAAAATCGTTTCAAAAAAAGTAGGCGTGAAAGTGTAAAACAAACGCATTTATAATATTAATTAAGATTTGGATACTTAATATCAAGCTGAAGCAGCAATGAATGGGCAGGGCACATAGTTCGAAGAGCCGATGAATGTTGGGGTCTCAAGGTGATGTTATGGCAACTCCTTAGGCTTTGTTGTGGTTAGCAGTGATGGAATATATAAACACGACGATAGTATTTAGAATGTCTTTAATTACACTTCGTTATGATAGTTACAATGATACCAGTAAATACAATACGATAAAACAGAGCGCAAGTCATTATTCGAACATCAGACTAAATACATAAGGACTAGTATCGCACCCAAATTCACGAACAAAACTTTTTGCCATTTTCTAAGGAAAACGAGCTCAGATTTCATACATATCTTATACTAAACTAGCAGTTTTTGTTCGTTTTTTACACAATATAACTACACAAAAAGGTATTTACGGGTTTTTAACCGACGGACACGATTGTAAACTATGAAACATCGATTCTTTAGAGACAGTGTTTATAACCGCATAAGATCGCTGATCATACTTTGACAGAAAAATAATGTCTTGTGAGGCAGGTCTTTATCTAATTAGTCTGAGATTCGAACGCACCGAGAGCGAATTGCGGGTAGGAATCGACTGTCGACTGCAACGAGCGCGGAGCGCGTGACGTAAGTCAGTCAGTCATACAACGGGTTTCACTCGAGTATGCGCGCGAATTAATTTCACGTGTGAAATATGTATATAATAATTTGTGAATGTGGAATTATGATTGTATGTAATGTAAGTATGTATGAAAGTGTGAATGAATTTATTAAATAAATAAAAATAAATATTAATTGATTATGAAACACGGCTAAAACTCACGTGATATTAGGTCGCATGAGTTTGGATCGTGCCGCGATGCAAGAACCAGCTCATGACTAAGAGCCCCGTATGGGTTCGAAACTAGTCGGGCATACTCCGACCTAATATCACGTGAGTTTTAGCCGTGTTTCATAATCAATTAATATGAATAACACTCACGATAGTTTAAATTCTAAAAAAAAAAATATATATTTAATGAAATAAATATTTATAATGGAATATTAATAATATTATAAATAAATAATGTGTATAGCCTACAACCCTGCAACGGATAGTGCAGTATTGGTCGACCCCTCACTAGTTGGACTGGGGACATCAAAATAGCTTCAGGGAGCCGCTGGTTGCTTTTGGAAGTTGGTTTTGGAAGTTCATGCAAAAGATCTATGTCCAGTAATGGACGTCGGCTGTTAATAATGATGATGATGATGATGTATATTTTTTTATTTGAAAATTTTTGTTGTTTAAGTACAAGCTTAATAAATAAACAATGTTCCTAATAAGAACTGCCAAAATATGGAATGCCCTTCCGGCGTCTGTGTTTCTTGACACGTATAAATTGTGCACCTTCAAGGCAAGAATGAATAGGCATCTTCTAGGCAAGCGCGCTTCGTCTTAGACCTCATCATTGCTTTCCTGCTTTTGATTGTGGTCAAGCGTCATAGTAGGGGAGCCCAGGATGCTAAATTTGCAGTTACTCGAGCGTCATTGAGACCGATTACATTTGGTAGATTAAATTATAGGAAGAATAAATGGTTATTTACTTTTTCCGCTTTTAGCGGTGGAAAGAAAAACTACAGACTTTAAAAACAATTTTTATTACTTTGGCTTACTGAAATTGTAAGAAAATTTTAGCGATTAATTAGGAGATTATTTCCTTAAAAATAAGTAAAAAATTAATCGCACTCGTACCTCGAGCACTAAAATATAAGGGTTTAATTTTGTAACTTTGAAACCCTCCCATTTCATTACGTTACGCTCAAATCGTCAGATTTTCGAAATGTGCAGTTTTTAGCTATCAACTCACCTACCTTATCTTAATCTGACGTGCTGGTTGAGTATTTATGTTAAGTTAGTTTTTTTTTTGATTGCCCTAAACGTACCCACCAATATTAAGGGCTCATACTCGGTGGAGGTACTCGACAAAGTGTAAGGTATAGTCCCTTATGTTT
Organism: Bicyclus anynana; assembly: GCF_947172395.1. Taxonomy (NCBI): domain Eukaryota; kingdom Metazoa; phylum Arthropoda; class Insecta; order Lepidoptera; family Nymphalidae; genus Bicyclus; species Bicyclus anynana. Next base: position 7,020,871 of record NC_069106.1, on the reverse strand, counting down.
ATCTGCCGCGCTCGAGTAACTGCAAAAATCCCCTCTTCGGCTCCTCTACTATCAGCCTATATTACATAAATAATGAATTTCCAGAGCACGGGTGCAAAGCCAATAGTGATAGGGCAGCAGCAGAAGCTGCTGATAGCGGGGCAGGCGGGCGGCAAGCCGGTGCTGCTGTCGGCGCAGAACCTGCTCAACACCTCCGCCGTCATCCTGCAGGGCGGCGGCAAGGCGGTGCTGCTGCAGAACATCAAACCCGTGAGTGTTCGACTGTACTATGGTTTTTTTTTTTTTTTTTAATTCTTTACAGTCATGTTAGCCCTTGACTACAATCTCACCGGATGGTAAGTAATGATGCAGTCTAAGATGAAAGCGGGCTAACTTATAAAATGCTTACAGAGTTTATAGCTATTAGTTAATTAATAATTTAGTTTTAGTCTTTAGTCTTTAGTCTTTTCTTTCATCCATTTTTTTTTATTTACTTTTTAATTTTTTTTTTTTTTTTAATTTGTTTGTAATAATTTTATATAAAGTATTTAGGTACGTAGTAGTCTACTTTATAGTATTGTAATATGTGATTTCCGAAGCTGGTGTCATAGTTATAATTTTTATTTATATTTTATTTATTTATTTATTTAAGCCTTTACAATCTAAATTACATAATATTTATTACATGCTTTACAGTTAAATTTCATCCCACTGCTGGGCAAAGGCCTCCCCCTTCCTCTTCCATTGTGTCCTTTCCATTGCTGATCGGGTCCAGTATGTCCCTTCAAAGGCAATCACTTATTTATATTTATATTACCATTATGATAATATGATTATGTACTATGATGTTGTTTGTAAGCCCTCAATAAAATAAAATAAAACTTGTTAGGAGGAGGATGAAAATCCACACACCTTTCGGTTTCTACACGGCATCGTACCGGAACGCTAAATCGCTTAGCGGTACGCTAAATCGCTTTGCCGGTAGGGTAACTAGCCACGGCCGAAGCCCCCCACCAATCAGACCTGGAGAAATTAAGAAAATCTCAACCAATCGGGAATCGAACCCAGGACCTCCGTCTTGTAAATCCACCGTGCATAACACTACGCCACGGAGGCCGTCAAAAAAGTCTACTATAACATAAAAGTCTACATTTTTTTTTAATTTTGTATTTTTTTTTACAGATGACACAGCAAGTTGTACAACAGACGCCGCAGCCGATCCAACACCAAATAGCGCATCCTGTAAGTTTAACATGATTCAAAAATATAACTACCCACAAAATCCCATATATTTATACCGTTAAATTGTAAAATAAGTTAGTTTATAATCTCACTCGTGATATTGTAAACTGATAATCTACCGTCACATTGTGAACTGAAAATACTGATTACAATTTAACGTGTTATTTTCGGTATATTATATGTGTTTTATTCCTAACTCTATGGACACAGAACGGTCTGCTGTAAGGCTGACCAATCAGGGGTAAATTCGGACAGTTGACGTTTTAAGATTGCTTAACGGTTTCACTTCCGATAGATTCTAATATACCGAAAAATAACACGTTAAATTGTAATAGTATTTTCAGTTCACAATATGACGGTAGATTATAATAATCACGAGTGATGTATATTTTAAATTGAAAAAACATCATTATAAATTAAAATATATAATCAGGTTCAAATCCAACAACAACCCGTGCAACAAGTGCCCGTGGCCGCGGTCCAGACGCAGCCGCAGCCGCAACCGCAACCTCAGCCGCAGCCGCAACCGCAGCCGCAAGCGCAACCGCAGCAGGCGCAACAGCCGCTCTTGCCGCGTAGAGGACTTTCACTAACGGTATGCTGGTTTGATATACTTTTTTTTTTATAAGTTGGACATGGACTACAATCTCTAATCTAATCTAAAAATTTAATTTACTAGTAAATTAAAATATTAGTAAAAAAAAATATTTTACTAGTAAATATATTTTTTGAAGTAAATAGTTATTTATCCCATTGTGATGACATAATTGCCATTGTAGCATGAGTGTTTTTGTACAATAAGGAGAAGCCGAATTGCACAATAGACAGCACGAGTGCTACAATCGCTAATTACGTGCAGTGGCATACAATACTTTTTCTACGATTATGATAATAGAAATAAAATATTTAACAACACTTGGTAAATAACTTGGTAAATGGCCTCCTAGATTTGTCTCTTTTATGGAAGCTTGAATTTTTTGTAGCCAATAACATGTAACTATTTAAAAATTAAAAAATAACATTGTATCACGGTTTACCTGTCTGGCAATGGCCATGGTCTATATTTTTACATATACATTACATTATGGTCTATATTTTAACTGTTTCATGACGTCACGTTAACACTAAACCTAAAAATCATGTATTTTATAAATTTTTCCAAACATCAAAAACGCTGTCGTCCATTTTGTGATGTCACGGTGTTACTTGATGTCACTACAGGAATAAACGTCAAACTAATTAGTAACTAATAGTTTTGTCAAACACTCCGTTTGTATGGGATTTATTGTAGTGACGTCATGAAACAGTTGAAGTATAGACTGTCATGGCCGACAGGCGTTTTAGCTCGTATTGTCAAAAACATATTTAAAAACTAAAATTTTCATGTAATCGCGTCCCTAATAAATATGAAAAAAAAATCATTCTAGATAATGAACTATTTAAGACTATTTAAAAAAAAAAGTGTCAATTAGTCTATTGTACTATTGCAGAGAGAACAAATGATGGAAGCGCAGGACATGTTTAATTATTAACTAATAATTTTGTCAAACACTCCGTTTGTATGGGATTTATTATAGTGACGTCATGAAACAGTTGAAGTATAGACTGTCATGGCCGACAGGCGTTTTAGCTCGTATTGTCAAAAAAATATTTAAAAACTAAAATTTTCATGTAAAAATATAAAAAAAATTCAGTCTAGTAGCACGATAATGAACTATTTAATACCATTTAAAAAAAAGTGTCAAGTAATCTATTGTACTATTGCAGAGAGAACAAATGATGGAAGCGCAGGATATGTTCCGGAACGCGAACAGAGTCACGAGGCCGGAGAAAGCGCTTATACTGGGATTCATGGCTGGCTCCAGAGGTATTTACCATCATCAACATTATCCTTAGACCAATTACTAAGGGACCTGTATCGCACTTGTAGTCACGAACAAAATTGTCTGTCATTTTCTGAGGAAAACGAGCTTAGATTTGGTATATATCTTATACTAAACTAGAAGTTTTTGCTCGTTTTTTACACAGTTCAAATACACAAAAAGGTATTTTTACGGAGCTGTTTAACCGACGAACACGATTACAACTATTTAACATCGATACTATAGAGACAGTTTTTATAATCGCATTAGATCGTTGATCATATACTTTTACAGAAAAGTAACGTCTAGCGAGGCAGGTCCTATACAATAATTGGTCTGAGTCATTATCAGTTATTACAATGACGCCCACTAAGGCTATGTCCCACTAAACAATCACTACGATCACGCTCACGACCATAGATTTTCCCGTTCCACTTGCTTGCGAGAATAATTTTAAAGTAATAATCATATAGTGGAAAGGGAAATTGATTTTATTAAAGTTGATTGAAATAATACAAAATGTTGAGTTATTTAAACACTTTTAAACAGTGACAAATTATACTTTATTAATTGTTATACCTGATAACAATTAATAAAGTATAATTTGTCTGTAATTGAAGTAGGTTGAAAAATAAAAATAAAATATTTATCATTAAAACAATTTTAATAATTTAACGAAATTCTTAACGTTCATAGATTAGTAAATAGTATCTACGATAAACGATGCGAACCGACCCAGCTCTTGAGATGGGTGGATGTGAGCCTTGAGTGAGCAAAATTAATGACGTCATCGGGACGTTTTCACCGCGACAATAACCACGGTTTATTTCGTACATTCTGATCGTTTAGTGGAGAGTAACCATTGGCAACCGAAATTGTGAGCGAATTGAGAATATCGTTCATTTTTCATTTTCCATCGTGGTATTATTATTTTATTATTATTATTCCACAAAAACATATTTAGATTAGGCCCAACCATAGTGCAACACAAACCACAGTTGGTTTTACTGTGCACTGGTTATTATTACATAATATTTAAGAAAAAAAATAATTACAAACAAAAACAGAAGAAAAACAAAGTACAATCATTGGCGGGTAGTTAAATAAATATCATAATTATAGTGGTATTGACAGTTGTTGATATATTTCAGACAATCCGTGCCCGAACCTCGGCAACATAGTCACAATCAAATTGTCAGAAAACATAGAGAACGTACTGCAGTCGGACGACACGTACCTCACCATGCTCTCCGAGATGCACTTCCAGATGAACTACAACAACGGACAGTGGACCAGGCTCAAGAAGTACCGGCACATTGACGGCATGGTGGGTATAGTCTTGGAGTTACACTCTTACATACTCTTGAGTACACTTTTACATCTGAAATAGTGCATATGTATATTGTCTGAGGGCACGTTTACAGAATGGTGGGTACATTCTCCATAAAGAGTTCCCACCATTCTGTTAGACATGGTTGTATTTGAACAAAATTTAGGGGGTAGTCAGAAATGAATCCACACATCCCATAAACGCCATCGGCTTTAATTAAAGAACATGGATTAGGATTTTAACATTCTTAAAAACTGAACTTTAAATAGTAGTGATTTTAGGTCCACCTTGAAGAAAATTGAAGTTTAAATATCAATCCATGTTTATGAATATGTTGAAAAGTATGTACATATCCTATACTTATGTTCCAACGTAAACCTAGGCAAACCGTAAAAATACTCTACAATTAGTCAAACGTTTAGTAGTGTGTAGTGTTGGAAAATAGACTGATATTAAATGAAAAAAAAAATTGAGTTAATTATATTCGTCATTCGTCGTTAGTTATATCAGTACCTATAACCTACGTGGTTATATAGTCTGGCAAGTTCGTTGGTGACACTCCCATGATATGCAAGTGACGGGGGGAAAGACTGCGCGGGTGTAAAATCGTGCGTGCGGGGAAGTTAGGTGCATCAGTCGTGTGTTTCTCATTCATCGCTACTCGCCCCCCGGCCCGCGCGGACCATCGGGAGTGTTACGAAAGAAATTGCCAAGCTATAGCGGTGTGTCTATTGTCTTAATATTTATTCAATGTTCCTAGGTCCCACAGAAGATACCCCCCGGCTCAACAGTCATAGCGGCCAACAACCAACAACCGGTCGTCTCCATCGCCAACCAGAGTGTCAGTTAAGGTTCGTTAATGGTTAAGTTGTTAGTTATAGGGTTGGTGTTGCAATACAGTTGACACATGTGAAGAACTTTGACCAACGCGTTGGTCAATGTAATGGGGCCTACATAATCGATGTGCACATGAATTATTTATTTATTATTGTATAATGTATAACTCAATAAATCAATAAAGTCAGTCTATTTTATCAACTTATTTTGAATTTTAATGTTTTTATTTTTAATTGAAATGGTAAGATGACAGATTAAGCGCGTTTTTACGTACAAAGCCTAAACAGGTCAACGGTAAGGAGACCGAACTCACGTCACGAGTTCGTGGGTTTGGACTACAGTTTATCTAACTAGTTACGGTAATACTAGTCATATTGAAAAGAGAAATTAACTAAAGGATAGATAGATAGATATTCTTTATTTGCACACCACAAAGACAAATAAAAGTGAAATAAAAACATATTAGGAAAAGATCAGCATACAAAAGGCGGCATTATCGCTGAGTAGCGATTTCTTCCAGGCAACCTTCGGTTTAGGAAAACTTAAGGATCGTTTCGAAAGAATGTTTTACACTAACACGCTGCTAGGCAACTGTCTACTATCAAAAAGTATATATATACACTTTACATCCAAAGCGAAACAGACATTTAAACAATACTACAGCCTTTCTTGATGTTCTGTTTACCAACAAACAAATTAAAAATGAGAGTATAAATCACTAGTCATTACACACCTAATAATAATTATAATTAACTTGTTCTTAAATTAATGAAAATATATTTTAATTAACATTTTTTAAACACACCATACATAATTTAACATAAATAAGTTATGAAATGACATACATTTTCTACCTCCATTTCTAATTTATTTGTTGGTAAACATTGTTCATCAAGAAAGGCTATAGTATAGAGGAACTATAAGTGAAGCTAACTTTTTGGTATAATGTTCTAAACCAACATTTTTGTTTTTAATTTTACACCAAAATAGTACTAGTTCCTTTGTTCCAACGCACCGGTCCAACGCGTTGGTTCCAATGTTCTGGAATCACTGTGTTGCTCCACCAATTTCTAAATTCCTTTCTATGTTAAAATATACTATTATTATATTTAAATGAAACATTTTTATAAAGCGTTGAATGCGAGCTATATTTTTGGCAATTTCTAGATGCAATAATGTAGCCGCCAAGGTGCCGTCATTAGATGTGCAACTCGATCATTGTCATATCTCAAACTGAACTTACAGCAATAAATGCGATTCTATTATGCAAGAGACGCATTGACCTCTTATAATAAAAGGACGCACAATCATGTAGAAAATTTAATTTAAAAACTGGCCAATTTTGCTTTGACAGTTCAAAAATTATTGGTAAAGATAATTATATCAAAAGGCCTTTAAATATAGTCCAATATTCAAGAAATTCCAAAATTCAGAGCAAATTCAACCTTAAGGATTGAGTTTTAGGTTGAATTTGCAAATACGACTACTTGAATTGAGTGCCAAGAAATTGTGTTTGGCACTCAATGAGTGGGGATGTTTTTTGGTCGCTGATTGTGCATCCACTTTTTTATAGGAGATCGATGAAGGGACGTCATTATTTTAAGCCTTGACATAATACATGTAGTTTACAGAATACTGTGCGAATGTTTATTGCAATGATAATTTTAATCTGGACTATACGTGTTTATTTCTTTCTATAAGATCCGTTTTATATGTAAACCATTTTTTTTCGCTTTAAATTAGTTTCTTTATTTTTCGTAACATGGCGAAATTTTTCATTCTTCAGTAGGCCTAACGTTCCATGACATATGTCGAGACGAGAAAAAGACAAATGTCGACCAATAGTGGTGCAATTGAATATACCGTTTCGTTGCGTTGGAACGAAAGAGAGAGCGATATTTCGACTCTGCCGTTATTGGTCGATAATATGTTTTTTCCTCTTTGATTATGGCATTGAAGCATGCTAGGGCTTACTGGTATTTTGTTTGGCTATCAAAAAAAATTACGATGCTATTCAGTATTATAGACAAGCCGCATAAATGCGCCCTCGAACGCGTGATACAGAGGCGCGGGGGTATGACGTCAGATAGGGGTAGGGGTTGATGGGGATAGGGGGGACACGTTTCATTAATTTTTGTTAGGTGTGTATTGCTGTCCGTTTCTCTGTGGCTTCCCTCTAGGGTTGTCACCTGTATTTAATTACAAAATCTTTGTTATTTAGGATGATTGTACTCTATAATAGCCTTAATGAGAAAACTACAGTGAGATAAAATAAAAGTACTAAAGGTCTTTTATGTTAGGTTCGAAAAAGGTTTAGTTTTTTCGTCTCACTGATAAAATACTCAATTTTTTTTTTAAATAGTGTGTAATAAAACGGGTTACGAAAACAATTTCACAATCATGAATTAATAACAGAATAAAATCATTAAATGTAAATGCTGATTTCATCCTTTTTAATAAAAACATTTAATTAAAATGATGTAATAAAATAACACATACCTTTTTTTTTTCTCAAAAAAAAATCACATTATTTATTTCAAGTAGGTCTTTCATAAAAAAGGTGGCAACCCTACTTCGCCCTGTCATCATACCCCGCACCCCTGTATCGCGGGCGAGGACTCAATTATATGATTACCCATGTACGTTATTAGTAAAACTCTATATGGCTGTTTGTTCGTAATGATAATTTTATTGTTTTCTTAGTTATAAATTAATTAAAGTGAATTAGATACGATTTTGTTGATCTCAAGGTTAACACGTCGATGGGAATAACTGTCATAAACAACAAGATATTTTTTTGCATTTCACTCTCGGGATCGAAAAGCGTAACTTATGTCTAAAACAGCCTTGTAATTAGCAAACTACGAGTGTATTTACAAATTGTAACAAAAAAATATAAATATTGTATTAATATCATTGACCTCTTATAATAAAAGGACGCACAATCATGTAGAAAATTTCACTGAAAAACTGGCCAATTTTGTTTTGACAGTTTTAGAATTATTGGTAAAGAAAATTATAACTATGTCTTTAAATATAGTCCAATTGAATAAAATCCCAAATTCAGAGCAAATTCTACCTTAAGGATTGAGTTTAAGGTTGAATTTGCAAATGCGACTACTTGAATTAAGTGCCAAGAAGTTGTGTTTGACACTCATTGAGTGGGGACGTTTTTTGGTCGCTGATTGTGCATCCACTTTTTAATAGGAGATCGATGACTAATATATTGAAATAGTAACTTCTACCTTAAGTATAAATAAGCAACGGAACAAAAAATTATTCTAAAATTAATTCACAGCTGTATAAGTTTTAGAAATGACGGTGACAAGCCTAAAAGAATTACATGGACATAAAAATTAGGCAGACAGTAGTTGACTCATATCTGATTAATATAAACTATATTAATTTCTTATAGTAGGAACATGGAATAAAGTTATGTATGTATTTTTAAATTTTTCCAAATGTCAAAACGCTGTCGTCCATTGTGTGACGTCACGAATGTCACTAGTGAAATAAACGTCAAACAAAAGGCATGCCCAATTTTTGGTTGCCTCAGTCTTGTTATTATACGATTAAGTATTTAAGGGTTTAAGTGACGTCATGACACAGATAAAACAGAGACCATCATGGCATGGCTGATAGCGTTTTGGCTCTTAGTGTCAAAAAATGTTTATAAATTGAAATTTTTACGTATTCGTGTCTCGAAAAAAATATGATATTTTTTTTGCGATAATGAACAATTTAAGACTCTTTTTAAAAAATGTGTCAACTAGCCTATTGAAGCTCGGTAATGACGCCGAGTATTTGTGAGTGTTTAATGTATTGCCAACCAGATGTCAGAAATTTATAGCGCTCTGCCTTCATTTGTGCATCTTTGTGTGCATCGGCGTGTACCTTAGACTAACTAACCTTTGGACTTGTAGTACACTCAAATTTACCAACAAAATTGTCTCGTTTTTTAAGGGGACGAAGTTAACACCAAAAAGTATACACCGTGTTCTTACACTACACACAGCTAAATTTAAATCGTACACACGCGTGTAATTTTATCACAATGAAACATTGATTCTACAGACGCAGTTTGGACACGTTGGTTCGTGATATACTTTTGACAGAGGGGTAACATCTAGTGAGACAGGTCCTATAGTAATTGGTCTGAGGTGTGTACGTATGTACATAGAACTGACCTGGGGTGCGCGTGCGCACTTTTTACTCCAGGAGTCTGGACTTTTTGTCACGTCTATGGTTACAATTAATGATATTTTCCTACTTGCGGCATCTTTGATGTTCGCTTTCTACTATCTATGAAATATTTTTACTTTTGTCGAACTAAAACATGCGGGTAGTTTGCAGATACTAAAAGTGTGTACAAAATTAGTCCATTTAAATGTTACGTTTAAGGTTGCAAAGGCCAAAAGTGACATTTTAATGTACTAAATATGTGTCTCACTCCCTTCGTCTTCTATAATAAAGGATACGCTAATTTCTGTACTGTATTCTTGCTATACTGTGACAAAGAATATTGTATTTTATGTTGGTCAAAGGGCTAGAATCATAGACATTTCAATAACGAAGCTATAGAAATGGCGTGGTCCATTTCAAACGTTGATTAGTTAAATGGATACCTATATGTACAGATTTTACGTAATGTGATACAAACATTTATATATGAGACGCAATGTATAGTTAAAAGTTAGAATACCGTCAGTTAGTGGGCTTACTTTTTTATTAAATCATGAAGGTCTATGATCTATGGTCACCTACAACGAGATAATGCATACACGCCATTTCTATTATTTTGTTAATAATATTGTCTATGGTTGGAACTTAGCCGTGAAGCTAGTTTACAAAATATATACGGAACCAATAATAATAATAATGAATAGTGAACACCAATTTTTAAGTAACCCATAGCTTTATACGGTTTTTATAATAAGAAATAATGATAAAACACATTAAATGCATATTTTAGAATGAAAATAATTTATATCTAAGTACATACAGTCAATTTTACATGCGATAATATTACGAATAGACATGGAAATACGTGAGCCGATTTTATTTTTGAATTAGACAAAATCGGTCAGTATGATTTATAGTCCATATAATCTAATAATCTAACGGCTAATGTTGAGCTGTAAACCCTTTTTTTGGTGTTACAGACAGTCAAATAATATCTAAGATAGGATGTACTGTTTGTGACACTAAAAAATAATGAACTTATTTTTTTTTCTTTCTTTTCTTTCTTTCCATAATATGCGCTTTACATTAATCACATAGTAGCTGGATTATAAATCGTAAAACGATGATTTAAGCAATATTGAGGCTCCAATAGTGAGCGCTTTATCAACTGAATCCTAAAGCCTTAAATATCATCATAAGGAAAATTGTTGTTCCAACTCAGTTGATAACGCCCACGAAAGTTTGTCAGCCGATTAAAATCAGTAAAGTTAATGGTCACAAAATCGGTCGGTTTGATCCAATTTATATTACTTCTTTTTTATATCTTTTCGTCATAGCAAAAGAAGAATCAAAAACATGATTCTTCTTTCCGTTCATTCATTTCATACTTGTCAAATATTATAATGTTGATTAGTCCTTAAAACATCTTGTATATTTGAATAGTTTCACCGAAACACAGTTAGGTGCCCACTAAAGGCCTATTATACTGTCAGCCGATTTTAATCGGTCGCCAAAAGTTTATGGTAGCAAAATCGGTTCGTTTAATTCTTAATGATGAAACTTTTTGGTTGTTTTAACCGAACCTTATCATGGTCGGGTCTAGTCTTATACTAGACGTACCTATATGGAACACATATTTTTATAGGCATGGAATTTCGTCAGCCGATTTGAACAGGAAGTTTGTAAGTAAGTATAAAAATCGGCCGGTCTGATTCTTTTTCATAAAACATTTTTGTTGTACCCAAATGACCTTGTCATGGGCGGTCAAATAGTGTTTTTCGAATATGGACCTAAATAACCTTGTTTTAAAGTTTACATTACTTCTACTGAATAAACATTTCGGTAACCGTGTAAAGAATAAACAACTTTTTACGTTTAAGTAATTTACAACTTTTATACAAGGTTGATTAGATCTATTTTACTTTGTATTTTGGCTAAGGCTAGTGCGTTACCTACTTTACTTTATTGTACCTACGATGCAAAAAAACACTAAAACAACGCCAAAGGCTCGCAAAATGTACTAATTTATCTGTTTGAAAATTTCTGAAGCATCCAATAAGTATATCGCTACGATCAGTATCGCGTTTGTAAGTTCAGTAAAAAAAGAAATCATTGTAGGTAGCACGGTTTAAAGTCCGTTTATATCTACAGACATTTAGCGTGCCAGACACGTGCCGTGGCAGACAGAATAATATTCTTCTATACAGTGTTTATTAACGTATTTGTATCTATCGTAACATAGCCGTATCATTTACGTCAATAAACGGCACGTGTCTGACACGCTAAATGTCTGTAGATATATCTACAGATATTTAGCGTGTCTGACACGTGCCGTGACAGACAAAATAATATTCTTCTATACAGTATTTATTTACGTATTTATATCTATCGTAACGCAGCCGTATCGTTTACGTCAATAAACACTATATAGAAGAATATTATATATTATATATATTATAATAGAATATTTTGTCTGCCTCGGCACGTGTCTGGCACGCTAAATGTCTGTAGATATAAACAGACCTTAAACCGTGCTGCCTACAATGATTTCTTTTTTTACCGAACTTACAAATTCGCTTGGTCTGTCTCTTACCATTCATTTCAAAGCGAAACGGACTTATCAGAATAGATTGACCTTAAGAGCCTTTTGATGGGAGTCCGAAATTATGTAATAGTAAAATTCTTTTAATATATGACGGCTAATAAGTATTTTTTTGGAAGATTTTGAAGAATTAATTTAATACATTGAATCATTCACGCTGGTTAAATTATTTAACCCAAAAAATCCTGTAAAATGCTTTTAAATTCAACAGGATTGATAAAATTAAGTTCGAACTGGCAAGTTGTTTTGTATTTAGCGGATAGTTACGTTAGATTTACGTTTGTTATACGTTTTTCTATAGATATTTAATATTCACAATGTATATAGTAGATAGTACAAAAATATTAAACGAAATGCGAGTATTTGATCCTTGTGTTTTCTTTATTTAACCTTACATGGTGGGCTTAGGTTAATTTTAACACCTTATAGACTAAGAGCTTGTGAACCCCAGACCTCTTTGGCTGGTGGGAGGCTTCGGCCGTGGCTAGTTACCACCCCCGACAAAGACGTATACCGCCAAGCGATTTAGCGTTCCGGTATGATGTAGTGTAGAAATCGAAAGGGGTGTGGATTTTCATCCTCCTCCTAACAAGTTAGCCTGCCTCCATCCTAGATTGCATCATCACTTACCATCAGGTGAGATTGTAGTCAAGGGCTAACTTGTAATGAATAAAAAAAGTTTGTCAGCTCATGCTCCTACTATAAATAAGTACGGTAGCCAATTATGGAGTTGAGACCGTGCTGGCTTTGGGAGGTAGTAGGTTTTAAGGATCCAGACCCTCAACCGTCTAAGTATAAAAAGTATTTTTTTATGTTTTCCTCGACATAATAATATGAGAAGTTATATATTCCAAGACGTCAGTCACTTAGTTTCGCGGCAACCCTTCGAAAAACACTTCTTCAAGGGTTTCTAGCGAAGGGTTTCCATATGGCAGTCCACAGGTATGTTTGTATCAACCAATCACCAGCAATTTACAATGCTCAGATTTTGAAATTGCTTTAACTTTCGTGTTACGTTTTTTTCGGTCGCTTTTGCTGCGAAAAACTTGAAAGAGATTTGTATAGACAGTATGTAAGTTATTAGATAGGATCGATAGGATGTACTGTTTGTGACACTAAAAATGAATAAACATATTTTCTTTCTTTCTTTCTTTCTTCTTTCTAATTAAGTAGGTAGGTACTTTTTTGTATCTTTTCGTCATAGAAACTGGCTGTTTTTGATCCTTCTTTCCGTTCTTTCACTTTATACTTGTCAAATTTTGACTCGTGCATCGGATTTAGATTTATGATTTTACTTACCTTGGAAAAGTTAAATGCAAAATGGTTTCATTATTATTCGCATTCGCTATAATTGTTTTTAGTTCTGTTAATGCGGATATCGCAGAAGGTAGGTGTATGTTGTTAAGTCTCGATACTCTTACTACAATTAAAATTCTACTGAGTCTCATCTCATCCCATTATCGGACGATAGACGTTTCTAAATGTAGCGTCATTATCATTAACAGCCGATGGACTTCCACTGCTAGACACAGACCTCTTGCATGGACTTCCAAATAGTTTCGAGCCGCCAGTATCTAGCGACTCCCTGCAACCCGCTTGATATCGTCGGTTAATCTAGAAGGGAGTCGACCAACACTGCGCTTTCCGGTGCGGGGTCGCCATTCCAGCACCTTGGGACCCCAACGTCTATCGGCTCTTCGAACTATGTGCCCTGCCCATTGCCACATCAGCTTCGCGACTCTTGACTTGAAGTATCACTACTGTGTTAGACCTTCTTTAGTTCTTATAGAAGAAATGATTTGGAGTGAAGACCAATCATGCTGCTGTAAAGCGAACGGGCTTAAAGTGACAATGTTGAACTTAATCACTATCAGATGTAGATGATAATGACTGGCTTAACATATTGCTCTGCAAAGTACAGCTGCTACTAAAAACTTTTTTTAATACAATAAGTATTTCAAAATTACATAACCCGAACCAGGATTTGTACCGTCGCCGTCAAAATATAAGAAAAATTTTATTTCAGAGCGTAACATAATATCTTCTCACGATGTCGAACGCTCATTTATACCAACAGAAGCAGAAAACGTTGTTGATGACATAAATATTGAAGAGTCTCTACAGAACATGGAAGACATTTCCATTTTAGCAGAAAAATCGCGTAAAGAAGATCTTTCTGCTAAAAACGCTGATGAATTACAAAGATTGACAGAATTTCTAGTAGACCTCACCGAAAAGTTAAAAGATAAGGTCAATACTTACAAATTTTTCAATTCTATAGGGGTTGATAGAATAATTACGACTTTAACAGGGACTAATTACAGACCATTGAAGAAACAGACTTTGATTTTAATCAAAACGCTATTCAACGTAGCACCTACTACTACGAATGCATTTATTCCGTTATATCTCATTGATAAATTATTTGATATATTTGAGAAGGACGATAGTCCTGCTATGAAGGTTCACGCATTAGAAATAATGCACGCATGGCTGCTAAATAACCCTAAAGTACAAGTCCATGTAATGAAACTCAAAGGTCTAGAGCCTTTTTACCACCAAATAACAAAACTAGATAGAACAGGTATTCATACTCTAATAGATTTGTTCAACAAAATCGTCGAAGAACACAAGAACGCACGAAGTGATAAATCACAAAAGAATAAAGATGATTATGAAAGAATGCAACTTTATCAAAAAATAGGACTCCTAGAACGGATGTCTACTTTACAAGTTTGCAATGGACTTTTGAATATCTTGGAAACTCTCACGGTGTCCACAAATCATGGCGAACTGTTGCCACCATCAGTACTTGGGCTCGCAAAAAACATGAATCAGTTTTGTGTGGAAAAGTATAAAGGAAAAGATAAAGCGAAAAAAATAATTGATGATTTTTTAAAATATGTTGTAAATTGGCATAATACTGATTTGCTGAGTAGTGCTGGTCTCGATCCAACAGAGATAAGGGCAGTCGTAGAAGATCTCTTAACTAATTTACATGATGATGATGATGACGAGAGATATGAATTATAATTTTGCTTTTAAAAGACAACAAATATGTACCGAGGTTGTTATAATGAGGTTCTGTTAGCTATTGAGTGTGATTTTAATCTTTTTCTTCTAATTATCTCATCTAAATAGAAGTAATGAGATATTTAATTAGATATCATTAGAAGTATAAAAATAAACAACTCTTCTTTATTTAATCTTAAGTATATATTCCGGACAGTCATCAAACTTATCCACCCTTCTTTTTATTTCGTCGGGGGCTAATACTGCCTTAGATCATTTTGGAAAAGACCTCTCGTACTGCGGGGCCGATATTAATTTAATATAAGCTAAGAACCACCGCAGGAAAACTGGCTTTCAAATACAGTGCGGATTTTTTTTTTAATTATTTACAAGTTAGCCCTTGATTACAATCTCACCTGATGGTAAGTGACGATGCAATCTAAGATGGAAGCGGGCTAACTTGATAGAAGGAGGACGAAAGTCCACACCTCTTTCGGTTTCTACACGACATCGCACCGGAACGCTAAATCGCTTGGCGGTACGTCTTTGTCGCTAGGGTGGTAACTAGCCACGGCCAAAGCCTCCCACCAGCCAGACCTGGACCAATTAAGAAAACCTTAATCAGCCCAGCTGGGGATCGAACCCAGGACCTCCGTCTTGTAAATCCACCGCGCATACCACTGCGCCACGGAGGCCGTCGAGGTTCTCTTCTTCATCGAACATCGAATTTCATCGAACTCGGTCCATCCGTTTGAGAACTACGATGCCATATATACAGACAGACATCGACGTCAAACTCATAACACCCCTCGTTGTTCCCTCAGAAATGACGGCATAGTGCTCAGAGTTATTTTCTGATATAGACTAATTAGATAAAGACCTGCCTCGCAAGACATTATTTTTCTGTCAAAGTATATGATCAACGATCTTATGCGATTATAAACATTGTCTCTATAAAATCGATGTTTCATAGTTTACAATCTTGTCCGTCGGTTAAAAACCTCCGTAAAAATACTGTGGAGGATTTTGGAGAGTCCAAACCACAGGAATTAACGCGTAAATAAAACACGTAATTATTGTTATGTAGAGGTGCGATCGCTTCAGGCTTCGGGAGTGAAGTGTGTGAATTATTATTGGGGTTCGGAATTATATGGGATTAGAAGCGCTCGCATTCTCGTATCTTTATTGCAGGTGTAAAAATATATACAAAAGAGACAGAGTTATAGACATGAAAGAGATAGCCTTAAATGATAAGCGAGATAGCAATAGTGTGTGAGTAGTACAATGCATATTCATTAGAAAGAGACAATATTACAATTAAAGTGATGCAGAATTACAGAAACAACTATGTAATAACATTACAGATGGTTTACAATATAATATTAATACTTAACATTATTGGTTAATCGATATTTTTATCTATACGTAATAATTGCTTAGTATCTACAGTCTCTAATACTCTTATAACTAGTTATCCTAATATATGTACAAGTGATTCTTAATCTACAAGACATACACTTAACTATGAATACATATTTATGAGGAAATAAGAAGGAAGTACTAGTTAATACCTAATATATAATATAATGTATATATCATCTAAGAAAGTACTAATTTATCGTCAACAAGAATTGATAGTTCTTAACTATGCGTAACAATTCTTAACAGTCTCCCCCTCGTGCGAAGATAAGATCTGTCAAGAGGTAATCTGCAGCACTAAATCTAGGCGTTGACGATAAAGACTAAAAGAGGAGTAATCCGGTTGTGCTACAAAGATAAAATTGTTCTTCAGGTTTTCCTTCTTTCTGTAAAATTATAATTTGGTTCGAGAATTTCGTGATACTTTGTTTAGTACTTTAATATCTGTTGTCTATATTAATGATCATTTGCTTTTTCTTTTTATTTATATTCTAATGATTATATATTCTAATTACATTTACATTTCATACACGACATTAATGCTTTCTGAAAGAATCTAAGCTAAAGATTTCTTGTAATTTTAATGTTTGTTATGTTGAGAGTTTGCCTTGATATTAAGATGGCTAATTAAGTAATAAGATGTTGTTTGTTTTTTTTCCACATGTTTTCACATGGTTCTTGATGACGAATATTACCCTGAACATTGTTTTGATTATTGCATGCGGTCGTTTGATTCCTATGCTATGATTTGTTTGTAGCGAGATAGCCACTTTGTAATGCAGCTTAGAGGTTATTTTTTTTAAATTATCGTGGGCGTTGTTTCTCTGTATTATGGGCATAAATAGTTTGCTTACATTCATTAACGTGTGCTGCTCCCCCTCGTTAAGAAAATCTGAACGGTTTGGTGGTAAATATGTTATAGAACATTTTCGTTGCAGTAAAGTAAGGTAGATTTGCTTTCTACGTAGAAATGTGTAACTTTGATCTTGGTGGTGGTGGGAACATACGCCATTAACCATTCATTAAATTTTAAGTCTGGATTTCCAATACTCTATGTATCTATTTTTAATAGTATTCGTGTTGGTAAGGAACACATCGACATCTTGATGTTCATTGCATTGAGACGATTGTGATAATATTATCCCACTTGTTTCTATAAGGAGTGGTATCTTAAGCTTTTGGTATTTGGAGATATTTAATTCTTGCTTACATTCTTTGAAAATTGTATTTATCATGGCTGCTTGCTTTGTAATACATATTAATTGACGATACATGTAATAAATGTATTTATAAACATACTGGAGTGGTTTCTTGTTTGGGTGTAATTCAACACATTTCTGTGATTGTGTCTCAAGTTCTTGTTTAGTAATATAATATTCACGATTACGACTTCGATTTTTTACTATTTGAGCTATATAATCTTGATACATTTTTATTAGTGCACAAGTGTATTCGGCGGCATCAGTGATAACTTCTAACATCAATGACTTGTCTTTTAAACTTAATTTATTGTAGTCCAACTTAAGAGGTTCGTGGTTAATTAGCTTAAAGCTTTGTTTATTGCTTAACCTTTTGTTACGTCGCTGCTGTGTTGCTATCTTGAAATACATATGGTTATTACTATTGTGTTGTAATGACATTGTTTCCTTATCAGCAGCTGGTGATAAGCCGATTTCTATTATTTCAAAAATATATTTTAGTATGTCTTCTGTTGTCAACATCTTTTCTTTTGGATTATTTCTAGACATTTCTATTATTGAGCAATGACCTTTTTGGATTAGTTCTTTTATTTTATGGCTGTTGCGGCGTAGTTTTAAACGTTCTATTTTATTATTTACAGGTGTTAGCAATAAACCATTTATTATTTTAGCGACATATTGTTTTGCTATCAGAGAAAGTGGTTCTTGTTTTTCGACTTTACTGCTGCGGTGTAAGTTCAATGATATTAATTTACTACTTGCAGGTGGATGTAATAAATAAGGCTTGATTGTTTCTTCGGCAAATTGTTGTGATATTATATTTCTCCATTTTCTTGTTATTTCGTGAATGTTTATTATTTGTTTACGTTTATCTAATGTACAACTGAAAAACTTTAATATTAGATAATGCAGTAATCTGTCCGAGTTATCGGTTGCCATGACTTTTAAATCGTAGCTAACGCGTTTCATACTTGCAAATGAAAATGATAGTGCACCGTTACGTGTTATTTGGTATTTCTTATACGTTAAGAGTTTATTCTTAGTTGGTCTCGCTGTTAAGTTGAAATATCCGTTAATTTCAATGTTGCAAATAATATTTTCTGTTCTTTTATTAAGTTCACCTTTTGAAGCTACTGTAGAATCTCGGTAAATAACACCGTTTAGTGTATTAGTTATATCTTTTTTCCAGGGAAATATTGTAGTTGTATCTAATTTAAAAAGATTTTCTTTATTAATATGAATATTGTAATAACTTTTTTTATCACAAAAGTTTTCTTGTAAAGGTGTTGTGATATCTATCCAATTGTCAATACTGTGAAATGTACTACTATACTCTTTCTTTAATGATAATGTAGTTGTTGCAGTCTTACACTGTACGCGTAACACCAATGGTGCCAATTTTAAATAAGCTTCATTTGTACATGAATTGCTTGCCAGAATATTCATATGTGGTTTACAAAAAGGAGTTAGCTCTTTTACAATAAAATTGGTCGGAACTATATTGATTCCATTATTAGAATTGTTTCTACAGCTTGACTCTAATTTGTTATCTCCGTTTATTTGTTCTTCTAATATTGCTGAAACATTCCTAAAGGCAATGTACTCGTTTCTCTTTGTAATTAAAGGTGGTAAATCATTAATTTTAGCTGAGTTATTTGCTATTAATTCGAGTTTTTCATTATAACTATTATTATCGCAACTTGGTTCTGAATGACGACTATCTTTATTTATTGTCGCGTCTGTTCTTCGTGGACTATTCATTAAGTCGATGTTTTTATTTTTATTTATTTATGAGCTAATCTTGCTCTCTTCGTTTTCGGGGTTTTATGAACTGTACCAATCCTACTGTCCCTAAAACCCTAATAATCCTAACGTTCCTAATACCCTAAATAAAATAAATAAATACCCTAAAAAAATATATAAATAAAATACATAAATACCATAGTTAACCTAATACCCTAAATAAAATACATAAATACCTTGAAAAATAAAATAAATAAATACCCTAATAAACCTACCGTCCCTAATATCCTAACTGCCCTACTAGCCCTAACGCCCTAGCAGTCCTGTTTGAGGGTCACTCTCCCAGGGATGGAATAATAGGTAAGGTGAGGTAGGAATCGCCCGACAGAGGGTAACACGTGAGGGTTAGAGTGCTCAGGTATCGGGAGGAACGCCCGACACCCTCAGCTGTGCCTACTAAGAGGACCCCTATCTCACGTGAACCGTATTGGCGCGATCAGACTGTTACAGCTGCCGGTTAAGGCAAGCTGGCAGTATCGTCTGGTATACTGCTCCCGCCGTTAGGCGTTAACTCACTGTTCACCGTTTGACACCGTTAGGTGGTGAACAGATGAGGCGCGGTAAACCGCTTAGGGTCTTCTCCAACGCGACGAAGCGATCTTCCCAACAGCCTCGCGGTCTTCAGCAGCTACTCCGAGCTTCGCCTCAATGCACCCGCAGCGAAGGTGGATTCCTCTTCGTTTTGTTGAAGGTCTTCTCCAACGCGATGAAGCGATCTTCCCAACAGCCTCGCGGTCTTCAGCAGCTACTCGGAGCGTCGCCTCAATGCACCCGCAGCGAAGGTGGATTCCTCTTCGTTTTGTTGAAGGTGTACCCTTGAAGGTCTTCTACAGCGCGACGAAACGATCTTCCCCACAGCCTCGCGGTCTTTGGCAGCTACTACTGAGCTTCGCCTCAACGCACCCGCAGCGAAGGTGGATTCCTTTTCGTCGTTGCGTCGTAGATCTTCGGTTGGTCTGTAGCTCGATGAAACGATCTTCCCCACAAGCCTCGCGGTCTTCGGCAGCTACTACTGAGCTTCGCCTCAATGCACCCGCAGCGAAGGGTCGATGCCTTTTCTTCGGTCTAGGCAGACTTCGATGACGTCACTTCAGTTCCGTGGTCCAACTGAACGATCTTCCAAGCCTGCGGAACCCTGTTCTGCGGCGATAGGTTGATTCCTCTTCAGTTCTTCCACGGAGACGCTCTCTTGCCTGAGCTTATCTTCAATGATGTTTGCCGGCTCGGTGAATCCGGTACGAAGGACCATGCACTGTGGAGGATTTTGGAGAGTCCAAACCACAGGAATTAACGCGTAAATAAAACACGTAATTATTGTTATGTAGAGGTGCGATCGCTTCAGGCTTCGGGAGTGAAGTGTGTGAATTATTATTGGGGTTCGGAATTATATGGGATTAGAAGCGCTCGCATTCTCGTATCTTTATTGCAGGTGTAAAAATATATACAAAAGAGACAGAGTTATAGACATGAAAGAGATAGCCTTAAATGATAAGCGAGATAGCAATAGTGTGTGAGTAGTACAATGCATATTCATTAGAAAGAGACAATATTACAATTAAAGTGATGCAGAATTACAGAAACAACTATGTAATAACATTACAGATGGTTTACAATATAATATTAATACTTAACATTATTGGTTAATCGATATTTTTATCTATACGTAATAATTGCTTAGTATCTACAGTCTCTAATACTCTTATAACTAGTTATCCTAATATATGTACAAGTGATTCTTAATCTACAAGACATACACTTAACTATGAATACATATTTATGAGGAAATAAGAAGGAAGTACTAGTTAATACCTAATATATAATATAATGTATATATCATCTAAGAAAGTACTAATTTATCGTCAACAAGAATTGATAGTTCTTAACTATGCGTAACAATTCTTAACAAATACCTTTTTGTGAAGTTAAATGGTGTAAAAAACTAATAAAAACTGCTAGTTTAGTATGAAATCTAAGCTAGTTTTTCTTAGAAAATGGCAGAAAATTTTGTTCGTGAATTTGGGTGCGATACTAGTCCTTATGTTTTTGGTCTGAGGATATAGTAGAACCCTACTAAGAGTTATTCACGTTGGTTCATTTCACAGGTTTATTTTATCCATGGGCTTGTAGTCTATAACCGCATGAAGTACCTACGTCTTAATATTCAAAATTAACGCAGACAGAGCAATGTATAATATCACTTTTATTTCTTTCTATATTTTCAAATAAATGACACATCAGCACATCCCGAGCAGAATCGCGAGCTATAAATCAGATTGCAACAATCGGGATGCACAAAGATGTATTGTGCAGGGGTCCCCTCTTACACAATAGCTCACGATATTTGCGGTTGAGACCACACGGAAAGGTTACTCAATGAAACATACGAAATTCAAAAGCTTACTTGTATTTTTGGCTGGTAGGAGGCTTCGGCCGTGGCTAGTTACCACTCTATCGGCAAAGACGTACCGCTAAACCGTTTAGTGTTATAGTACGATTTCGTGTAGAAACCGAAAGAGGTGTGGATTTTCATCCTCATTAAAAGTTCGCCCGCTTCCATCTTAGATTGTAGACTTACTTGTAAAGAATATAAAAAAGCTGGAAATAGAACCCAAGACCTCTGTTCACAACAGCACTACAAACTACACCATACCACCACCGTACACGAGAGAGGTCAATGATAGTTTTATACTATAGATCGGTTACGTCTCTACAAAATCCTCGCAAAAAGTGATATGAATAATAGGCTACAACACTGAGCGCACGCAAGCACAATTTCCCTTTAATTCCCTTATTTACTTACGTTTATATAGTTTTTACGCTTCCTGACTACACAACTTGACATTGTAGACGATATTTAGGTATTATTTGTTTAAATAACGACTCCTCTTTTCATCCTCCTCCTAACAAGTTAGCCCGCTTTCATCTTAGATTGCATCATCACTTACCATCAGGTGAGATTGTAGTCAAGGGCTAACTTGTAAAGAATAAAAAAATAACAACTAACATTGAGATGTGGAAATTTCCTCTTTCGAGCGCCTCATTTTTCATGAACTAGTAACACGTCTAATAGTATTTAACATCATTGAGAGAGGTCGTCAAAAAGGTTCAACTTTCTAATGCATTGACACCATAACAATGGTTGATGGTTCCCCGTAAGTATTCACGCAATCTAATAGATCGATTTGTGACCGCAGCATCAATAGCAAACTGCGTGATCATTAGCGTGATGACAAATCATACGCCGCGGGTGGCAGCCATTTTGTTTTCCGCGAAACTGCTTCCGCTGTTACATGGGGATGGGAATTACGTACGGGAAACGATTGATGCAATTATTTCTTATCTGTATAGATATTATGAGCCGTGATAGCCCAGTGGATATGACTTCTGCCTTCCATCCATTCCATCCGGCCATATAAGACCCGGGTTAGTGGGATTAGGGCTCAGACCAAGTATAGAAGGACCTGAATCGCACTCATAGTCTCGAACAAAATTGTCTGTCATTTTCTGAAGAAAACGAGCTTAGATTTGGTATATATCTTATACTAAACTAGATGTTTTTGCCCGTTTTTTACACGATTCAACTACACAAAAAGGTATTTTTACGGAGCTCTTTAACCGACGAACACGATTACAACTATTTAACATCGATTCTATAGAGACAGATTTTATAATCGCATTAGATCGTTGATCATATACTTTGACAGAAAAGTAACGTCTAGCGAGGCAGGTCCTATACAATAATTGGTCTGAGGCTTAGGGTGATAAATTAACGTCTACTATCGGATAATAATAAAGATGACTAGGGATGGACGGCTTGACGTACCTATACGCTCCGAGGCACGGGATTGTAACACCACAAACCTCTTAACTCCGGGCTGAAAACTTTACTGAAAATTAAAAGAGAGGTCTAGCTCTGCAGAGGGCATTTAAAAATAGTTGATGAATTCACGTTGAAAAAAAGAATTGCGGTCGCAACTTAAATTTATCCTTGAAAAAATGACATTTAAGAAAAAAACATTGCGTGGGAGTCCTCAAAAGCTGGTACTTACAAGTCAAAAGTCACAAAGGTCGACTAAACAAACACAAATATCGTGTCAAATCGATCACTTTTTAGGCGCGAAACAAAAATGGCAGACAATTGAACTGTCACACGTCAAAAAGCGCGCGCAATTATTTCTTACCTGCAGCAATAACCTGCACCGTGGCCAATTTCCGCAAAAATTCACCCGAAGTAACTCCGTGAGAATAAAATTGTAACTTTTTTTTTAATTTCAAGTCATGAATGAGCTTTGAACGTAATGGTCGACGCAAATAGCGTTATTTGTATTGTATGTGCAATATTTAGGACTGCAAATGTAGAGTGACACAATTTTTGCATATTCCCGGAAACTCTACGTTTTTATTGACGGAATAGCGGACGCCTGCGGGTTAATACGGAGGACACCATAGATTTATTGATATTAAAAGTGGCCTATATGTTTTTCAATAATCTTTCTTCTTTCAGTGAAACTCTCATTAATATTTGTCTAGTTTTTCCAAAGATTAGCCCGAACAATTAGACGGGCAGACAATTTTTTTAAAAAAGCTTGTTTGTGTTTTTATTTTGTATACAATGCTACTAATTACACAATGTTAATTTAACAACTGTTAGTAACAAAATTACATTACACTTTATAAAACACAGTTTGTTTAATCACAGACAGACTCTTAAATTCATGAAACCCAATTTTTTTGTACATAGAGCAAATAGAGCAATACAAAATTTAAATGAATGGAGGACGTCAGTTGTTTGAAATTTTTGTTACAGGTTCAATGTAGAGCAATTTTGTGGCTTCGGCCATGGCTAGTTACCACCCTACCGACAAAGACGTATAATCTAGAGTATAATTCGGAATTTCAGCCAATATAAAAAATAAAAAACAAAACTCAGCATATCGTGTGGTTACCCTATGATAGTCAAGTAAAACGCAGTGGCCGAGTAGTACAAAAAATGGTAAGCGTAGGCGTGATATGACCCACCTGACTACAGTTCCCATGACCATTATTTGTATAGGTTAATTTATTGCTTCGAGACCCAATTACCTACTTGATTTAAACATTAACGAATTACAAGCATATGGGTCACCTGAATCCCGATAATATGTGGCACCACACAAGTAGGTATTATAGAGGCAAAAGTCCTTGTGTATGTTTGTTTCTTTGCTGCAAATAATTAATCGATTTAGCTGAAATTCCGAATTATACTCTATATTATTCTTAATCTTTAATTTAAACTTAATCTCGGAAAAATCCATGGTTCCTACGGGATTTATGAAAAACAGAGGTAGGTACTTACTTATTATTATTTTTTATTTTTTATTCTTCACAAGTTAGCCCTTGACTACAATCTCACCTGATGGTAAGTGATGATGCAATCTAATACGGAAGCGGGCTAACTTTACGTTAGGAGGAGAATGAAAATCCACACTCCTTTCGGTTTTTACTCGGCATCGTACCGGAACGCTAAATCGCTTGACGGTACGTCTTTGAAGCCTCCCAATAGCCAGACCTGGACCAATTAAGAAAACCTCAATCGGCCCAGCCGGGGATTGAACCCAGGACCTCCGTCTTGTAAATCCACCGCGCATACCACTGCGCCACGAAGGCCGTCAAAATACTTATACTGTCATTAAATTGCCTTATGATAAGAATATTGCCTTATTAGCCCGCGACTTTGTCTGCGTGGAAATCAATGAAAAACTTTCAACCACTATTTCACCACTTTAGCAGTTGAATTAAATAAAATCTTGAATCACATTATATTTCGTATTTTTTTTCATGATTTATTAATTAATTTTTAAAACTGTAACTCTAAAAATGAAAGACTTTCCCTACAAACTTTCAACCCCTATTTCACCCCCTACTATTTTATTTTACGGTCAAAAAGTACCCTATCTTTTGCTCCAACATCCCATTTACCATTATACCAAAATTCATCTTGATCGGTTCAGCCGTTCCGTGAAAAGGTAACAGACAGACAGACTTACTTTCGCATATATAATGTTAGTATCCGACCCTTGGTCCCTTGATCCAACAGTTAAGCGAAAGCTTCGTAGTTATATTGAATAAAGCAAATAAAAACAGCCAATATTTGTTCGCCTACACAAAACTATAAAGATTTACTCTGTATCATTAATATTAACAAAAAACTCATTCACAACGCGAGTCACCTGCCCGGTCCGGACATTTTTTATCCCGAAGACAAACCAATAAATATGATACGGCCAATAAATTATCTATTCAGCGAATCTGTATTTTTGTAGGCGGGTATCTAATATAAACAGATTATCACAGTTTCCCATAGATATCTTCTAAAAATATCTATGACACAAAAAGTCGAGTTTTTGGATTTAATAATCTGTCACACCTCTTTCTGTTGACCATCGTTTTTTGGGTTATTTTTTATTTAATACCAACGTGGGAATACGGTTTAGTGTATACTAAAAGACTTTAGCAACCTCTGTAGCGCAGTTTTAATTTACATACAATTTAGAAATTATCGAATTGATGGGAATCGAACCCAGGACCTCTTAGAGACAGAATTTTTGTTCAATTTTTTTTTTTATAAATATACTTAAACAATACACATCACTATCTAGCCCCAAAGTAAGCATACAGAGTAGCTTGTGTTATGGGTGCTAAGATAGTTGATATTATAATATTCATATACATTTATATACTACATATAAATACTTATATAATGTATAAATACACACAGACACTGGAAAACACCCATGCTCATCACACAAATATTTTCCAGTTGTGGGAATCGAACCCACGGCCGTGGATGCAGAAAGCAGGGTCACTGCCCACTGCGCCACGCGGCTGTCAATTGGAAGTAAACTATTAGCCTATCCTATAACATTCTGCGAGAAGACTAGTGCTCAACATGGAACTATATATGGGTTGATAATGATGTTTCCTCAGAGGTTTTAGATTTGTTCTTTCATTAATGAAAACCTAAACTCAGCTTAGTTTGTTTCAAAGATAAGTTTACAATGGCAACAGGCGACCCTCGGGCGGGCAGCTTTCTCGCGCAAAGAATTTCAATTGCAATTCAACGCGGGAATGCTGCCTGCGTGATGGGCACCCTACCAAGGGCGGCAAATTTCGATAAGTATTTTTAGGTATTAGTTAAAATTAAATAATTTATTTTAATTTTATAGTTGTAGATATAATGATATTTCCTTTTATTTTATTTTTATAATAAGTTTAGCCTAGTTAAATATTATTGTCCTAGCTAGTATGAATATTTTGGGTCTACGTACTTTATACTAATGAAGAAATATATTTTCATCAGTTTAGAATAGATAGTTTAAATAAGCTGGTAATCGAACTCGATTATCTTTATCAAACGACTAAAAAACGAATGAAGGTTCTCGAATATTCTATTTAGTCGTTATAATATAACTACTTAAATTATTAAGTCGTTTTTGAAAGAACCACATGAAAGAACACTGTCCGAGAAACCTAAATCTTTATGCTACGCCGTGACTTAATACATCGCCGTCTGGGCACCGCCTTCAAACTGATCGATAGATAGAATTTTTTTTTTAGTTCCGTGGGTAAGTTGTGTTTTTGAAGTCGGTTGTATTTTTTTTTAATATTTACAAAGCACAACTGCGTCAGTGAAGTCACAATAATTTGTACAATTAGGATAATAAATAACAACCAAATTAGACAAATTCTCACGATCATAAACACATTGCCCTACATTTCACAAAACTTCTATCTACCCTACATTCACAAAAGAAATTCGGAAGTCCGTCCGCGCGACGGGTGGCCTCTCTGATGACAATTTAACGTTTTAATCTGTGATCTTAATTTAGAGTGATATTTATCTGTGCAATTGTCGATACAGTCAGCTTGACGTCTTTATCAGTCGAAATACGGTCGAAACCAAGTCAGGGCATAATGCTCTTTCTACAAATCAGTGGCGTAGTATGCCTTAGAGGGGCCCAATATCGTCATTAGCGAGGAGAGGGGGGGACGGAATGAAGGCTAAAAGCTAAATATGTCAGTGACTTATCATATGTTTTCAACTTTTGGGCGCACGTTTACCTATGGAAAAAAAAGAGATTACTTTTTATAACTTTTGTCATTTCTTCATTGACAGCCCGCATTTGCAAAGACAACTGACAATCAGTGACATACGCATGGAGCATATATAAATAGGCTTATTTTCCCTGTTGGCGAGTATTATTTCGGCTAAGATTCTAATGGTTGGAGTAATCTAGTAAAATATACAAGATTTTTAGTACATTTTTAGTTTTTGTAACGTTCTGAAACTTGGTTCCAATTTCGGACAACTCCTTTTTGATATGTATATGGTATCCCGTAGAATACCATAATATCCTTCAAGTCGCCACATCGTTTGCTTCGTGGGAACTCTTCGTTAGAAACCTGTAAACTTTTCTTAAAAATTGTTTAATGGTGCTTTTCGAAGAGTTGCTGCTAAGTTAAGTTTTTTGTCTGTTGTTTTTTCTTGTAAGTGATTGGCGACAGAGCTAATGTTTTTTTTTATTTTTCGACCGGGACCGACGGCTTAACGTGCTCTTCGAGACATGAGTAACAGCACCTTCTCAACAAAAGACTGATGACGACGTCCTCCTTGAAGCATCTGTCAATGCCGACACCTTGGCTTCAACGTCCAGAGTGCGCAGATGTGACTGGCAAAACTAAACTTAGTTGTAAAAGACCGGCTGCACAGTAACTGGTAAAATAACTGACCACTACCATTGTAGTTATAGGTATAAGTAGGCTTTTGCCGGGTCTTTCGAAGGTGCCTTTTTGCGTCTAGATCTTCTAAACGTTTTGAACATTAGACTGTATGTGTTAGGAATCAGAAAAACGCAATATTTTCACTCAATTCACTCGAACCTACAACCATTATCATCCGGAATCCAACATGTTAACGTCCGGACCAATGGTGCAACAACATAATTGATAGCTTTTTACATTTCTCAAAATTCCACCTAAAGTTGCAAGTGTGCATACAATGGTTCAAAGTCAAAATATTTTACTGACGCCTAATTGTTTATCTGTTCCTTTTGTAGGCCGGAAGTCAACACTTGAATGGCTTTTTGCGTAAGCATTTTTTCTCCTTTGAACTTTATAACATAAAATGTGATCAATCGACGTACGGACTTTGATGTTTGTTATTGATTTTGTATAGCATACGTATACGATACGCCTCAAAAGAAATGAGTTCTTATTGTAAACTGTTTCTTTGTTCAAATCACAAGGAATCATTGACGATGCTAAAATAAATGTCTCCGTAGGTTCAGTGGTTATCATTTTATCATTCGAGTCCTGGTTTTATAGTGTATTCTTTCTTCTTAGGCTTTTTTTTTATTTTGAATAAGCAAGTGCTTAGCTACAATCATGCCTGATGATAAGCGATGATGCAGCCTAAGGTGGAACGTGCTTGCCTAGAAGATGCCTATTCACTTTTGACTTGAAGATACCCATATTGTAAATATTGGTGGTGGGGAAAACGGAACTAAACCGCTTAGTACGCCTCCGAGGAATAGATCTCGACGAGCAGATCTCTGCGATGCTTAGCAATCCTGTGGTAAAACGGCGAAGGTGGCACAACGGACTCCCTGAAATATATCTTGTGGAAAACCGCTGGCTAAAGGCTTAAGCTTAGGTAGAAGTATAAAGCCGTGATAGTCCATTGAGTATATATTTGGAGGCCATTGGATCAGTTGGAGGCCATTGGATCAGCTTCCACCTTCACACAGGAAATAAAAGTATAAGAAATTGTAATTGTTATCAATTGTAAATTATAATACTGTATGACTTTTTCAAAAGAGCAACTGTTTTTCTTGAGTTTCTTGCCGGTATCGTCTCAGCAGAACCTGCCTTCCGAACCGGTGGTAGAATCTTTACAAATAGTCAACTGACGTGTCAAAAGTGCTTGTAAACTGAGCCTACTTGAAATAATTGATTTTTGATTTGATTTTGATTTTTGAGTATGGCCTTTTATTCGGAGGTCGGAAGATGATGAAGTTGTTTTAGGTACTGAACATTAGTAGCTAAAAAAAAACATTATTCTTAGAATCTCTGTTTACATCTAAAAACAATACATATATAAATAAAATTAATGTGTCTGTGATTTAAAATCAATTGGATTTTCTTAACTCAAAACTATTATCTATAGTATGATGATTTTCATAAAAGAAAAGAATTAAACGCGTACAAAGTTGATGTAATTTTTCATTTATTAATCTATAATAGTTACCTTTTCACAACCATACCGCTTAACCGATTTAGATGAAATTTGGCATAGAGATAAATTGGACTTTGGAGCAGAACATAGGATACTTTTTATCCAGGAAAAGTCCAACGTTCCCGCGTCAAAGCGAACGAAGTTGCGGGCGTCCACTAGTCTTAAATAAAAAGTACTTAGGTTCTTCAAACTTAAGGTAAATAATTCATATTAAACGAAGCCTTGAGAAATGAAAATTAAAATCCAGTACTAATGAGAGAGTTTTAAGCTTGATTAAAAATTAACTTCGCTGTAGACTTACACTCCAACGAATTATATTGTGCAAAGCAAACTGAGCAGGCATTTTTCATACTTATAAAAGAGAAGAAAATACATTTTTCAATGAAGTTGGTAACTTTATGTTGTTTACTATTCTATTCGTAACTTGATATGATTATTATTATGATTAACAATACTACTACAGCCGTTCTTGATGAGTACTGTTTATCAACAAAAAAAATAGAAATGAAGGTAGAAAACGCATGTCATTTCATAACTTATTTATTTTTAATTATGTATTGTTTGTTTAAAAAATGTTTAAAAAATAACATATATTAGCCATATCTAATTGTTCTAAGTTTATTAATAAATTTTTTTTCATTAATTTAAGAACAAGTTATTTATAATTATTATTAGGTGTGAAATGACTAATGATTTATGCCCTCATTTTTAATTTGTTTGTGGATAAACAGTCATCAAGAAAGGCTGTAGTATTGGTATCTTTATTAACCTTGTAAGTATATTAGTAAGCCTATTATCATCATTATTATACGCCTATTTTGGCCGACTAGAGGGCCAGGCCTTCCTCCTTATAGGAGAGGGAATATCAAGCTCACATTAACCACGCTGCTTCAGTGCGAGTTGGCTGGGTTAGGAAGATAAATTAGTTTACTTAATTATCAAACACTATCAGATGGTAATGATATTATACCAGCTGTCCTATTCACTATTTTGCTCTTTATTGACAACCTATTAAAATAACCATCAAATCAATTGACAAAATGACATTTATCCACTAGTAAGCACCAGATGACATTTTCATATGCAATCTCAATTTCGTATAATTATGCCAACTAGCATATGTCAAAGATAGTGAATAAGCCGGCGTAGGCCAATTCACTATCGTTCACGTATGTTAGTTGACGTATAAGTTTACCAACTTGACTATTGTTAGTAATTCTTAAGTCACGTGATTGCGTATTCACTATTTATCTATTGCTAAATGATGAGAATTGAGATAGAGTCTATGTAAAAAATGTCATCCGATGCCGACTGACAACCGTTCGTGGGTATCATAGATTAGGTAAATGACATTTTCCCGTTGACATTGTGATTTTTGTTAACTTGTTTTTGTTGTTTTAGGCTTTACGGAATACAAAAAATGCGGTTATTATTGGTTTGATGTTAATTCTATTCGGTAGCTAACTTTCGTCAATGTTAATGAATGTCGAACCATTGACATCCCCGCTCTCTGAGAATTTAACTTTTTTTTTCTCAATTTAAAAAAAACGATAGAGAAGCTCAGTATTTCATAGCCCCAGGAATCGAACCCAGGACCTCGTGATTTGAAACCACATAAGACAATTGGACCAACGCAGATACTTAGCATAATATGCAGTTTCAAATCAAAAGATCCTAGTGTTACTTCCCCATGCCACAGATAGCAAATTAAGCTTTGTTGTGGTTTAGATAGACAAGTATTTGTCGCTCCCGGTTATTGTAATTAATATTTTGACCTTTTTAGAGTAAAACCACCACCCTAATCCCAGAAGTCCGCATTGGAGCATGAAACTAAAATGGCTAATCCATTTGTCTTTAAGATTAACCTATGTTAGGAGAGTAAAAATGAAATGCTGAATTTTTATAAAAATATAATATTTATTTTCTCTGTATAAAAATATTTTCCACACACATCCATTTACAACTTTGTAAAATATACAAAAATATACATGTCTAATTCCGTCCGAATGAAACAGGTTTATACATTTTCTATTGGTATTGATAAATCTATGTATAATTCTTTTATGAAACAGCCTTTTGATTAGTTACAATATCGTTTTATTATATTTGCTAATACTAAACCATACTCCATACTCAGCTAGAAAAGAGCACGCAAATCGCACTTTAATTTTGTCATTCGAATTACACTATACCTACACTTTCAAACCTAACACAGGATTTCAATAGCCATATAAATAAGGAAATCCTCCAACATGAGGCATTGCAGACAGAGGCACAAAGACTGGCATCATTCTCTCAGCCTGGAGGTAATGGGTCCTTGTATGCTTTTTCAAATGATCCCGTCTTCCGAACTTCTTCCCACAAGTCGGACACGGATAAGGACGAACGCCAGAATGAATCCTCTTATGCCTCGTCAACTCCTCGTTCCTCGTGAAGGTTTTACCACAATTCTTCTCATCACACTTGAAAGGACGTTCGCCTGTGTGTATCCTTATATGACCTTTCAGTTGACCGTTGTTGGAAAACCCAACTTGGCAATGCGGACATTTATATTTCTTCGGCCTTTGTTTTCTGGCATTAAGGAGCTTCGCCTCGTTTTCTTGTTGTAGTATTCTCGCATATTCCAGCTCCATTGCGTAACCTTGGGCTAGTGACTCTAGTAATAAAGGATCCGTCGGTGGAACGCCTAATGTTTGCGCTATATCTGTTGATATATACTCCGGAAATCCAGGACCATATAAATTAACTGGCATAGCGTTTTGCGGGAATATATTTTCTGGATAAAAATTTTCGGGTGAAGCTTTGGGCGCACTGTCTTTTGGCTTCTCGTCTTTCACTTCTGATTGTAACAGCCTATCGCAGCATAAACTTAAACTTGTAACAGGTGAATCTGATATATCTATAGGCTTTTTGTCATCATCACAATCCATTGTAGTTGTAGATACGGTTGCGTCTTGGTAATTGGTGTCGGTTTTCTTGAATGTACCGCGAATTTTTCTTAATCGATTTTCACGCTTTTCCTCTTTTTTCTTCTTCAGTTGCGTTACTTTTACTTCAGTTTCACTAGCATTAACTCCTGTGGCGTCTTTACTTTCTTTCACATCCCACGGTCTAAAAAGGCGCGAATAATTCTGTTGTACAGATAACATTTTTGCAAAAATAACCAAGATGATCTCGCACACGACTAAAGTAGCAAACTGGGACCCTTTCTCATTTCAACAACTTTTATATACATTCCTTTAACAATAAATTTAATAAAAGCGCCCAGAAGTAGAGGGATACCCGAAGCCATTGAATGGACGAAAGAGACGAAATATTTTTCAATTGTTGCACACTTGAAATCGCTTTTGTTATCCTCACCTATGCAACCTTGCGCATCAAATGGATCTTCTGCTTTAGGTCTAGCGTTGTTAGGTTCAATTTCGTTTAACGTTGATGTTGTTGTAATGTCGTTTTCTTTGGATTAGTTGTCATAGTGTTTGAGATAGGGGTGTGTAATGTTATTTATGTTGATTTTTGTGCGTGCTAAGGAGGCGGGCTCGGGGGCCGAGCGCCACGCTTGAGCGGTACCCTTGCAGCTGCTTGCTTGTTGTTTTAATGGTCTCGCCGATTGTTGCGGTCCCGGACGATTTATATGATACATACACGCAACAATGCAAGTACATACGGTTGAAATGGCACGGTTTCATTTCCCAGGGCCAACTGTTCGTTTGAAATTTTATTATTATTATTATTTTTCTTGTAATTTATTTATTTTAATTTAGTCTCAATAGTTTATAGTAATGTTGCTGGATTAAACCCAATAGGACCTGACTTCAATTGGACTTTATCTAATTTTCTTTATGTTCAGTAATTAAATAAAAAAAAATATTATCGTATCGCCAAACCTACATTTAATACCTACTATACAAACTGTTGCTTATAAGGCTTTATATTTTATTATTTCAATGGTCATAAATTTATCGTTATCCTTCTACTAGATAGAAAAAAAATATCATATTTTGAGACGTGATTACATGAAAACTTTAATTTTTAAATAATAATTTAAAATAATCCGCCATAATGATCTATATTTCGACTGCTTTATGACGCCACTTTAACTTCTCCCTTACCAAACGGAGCGTTTGACAAAAATATTAGTAAATAATTAGTATGATTAGAAATTACTAATGATAATTAGTAATTAATTATTTAATTTCTTTTATTTAGTATATCAAGTAACATTGTGACGTCACAAAATGACTGGTAAGTTAGAGGCGTACTTTATCTTTGGCGTACAAGGACATATTATATTGTCCTTTTCTTTCTATAATAGGGATGATGACAGTTTTTTAAATTGTATATAAATTAAGAGTATACTAATAGTAAAGCAATTTTGTAAAAGGAACAGGGTATCTGCGATCATTACTTTCGGAGCTACAGGGATTTAAAGAGTCAGATTTGCGGCGCTGCCGCGGATCCCTGAAAAACGCCCTATACAAAATGGCTCGAAAAAATGACGTCATAGGCAATGTAATGATCGTTAGATTTGTATGCGCGTTCAAACAAAATTACTAATATCTTTGTTATTTGTGCGTTTATCTTTATAGTTCATATATTAAAAAATGTCACATTTAATGTAAGGAAGCTAAAACTGTATAAATTTTCATCTAATTACGATAAAAAAATTTTAATAGTTTTTGAAATTTTATAATCTCATTTATTTTGCAAATATCCAGACAATCTTTGCTTTTTATGTATAAATTAGTTAATATTGACCCTATTTACCCGAATGTATCATAAAAATCAATATAATCAAACCTAGTCATCATCCCCATTAGTAAATAGAAGTTCATTCACCCTGTTTCGTTTCACTGCTATTTTTAGTTGTAATCACTAAATAGTATAAAACTACGCAACGGATTTTGATGCGTTTTTTTTTAATAGATAGAGTGATTGAAGAGAAATGTTAATACGTATAACATGCGACCCGCCCCGGCTTTGCATGGGTGCAATGCTGATACTAAATAGAATATAGAAAAACTGTGAACTTTGTAGGTATGTAAGGCTAAAATTTGGAATGGAAATAGATCTCAGGATCAACACATAGGGTACTTTCATCCCGGAAAAATCCATGGTTCCCATGGTATTTGTGAAAAACTGAATTCCACGCAGACGAAGTCGCGGGAGTCCGCTAGTTTTCTTATAAAATATACCGTTACTAAAGATTTGTAACTTAGCAGGCCTTAAATTTAATTCAAGAACACAATGAAATAATTTCCTGGATCACAATAAAAAGCGAAGTGTCGTCCACAAAATTGATGGAAAGGATCAATCTAAACAAATCAAGTTGCATCTATTCAAATACAATGCGCTTGATTGCGATGCTTTTGATATTTTTTGGGCGGTTTCTGAACGAATTTAGGAATTGGCGCGATCTGTCACATTCGACGCCGCGTGTGATGGATCGTTGATAACTAAAAGCCTGCATTAGCCAGACCTACCTATGATGACATTTTATGATAGCTAAAAAGATGGACACCAAAGTATCTATGAAAACTACACCCAGGCAAACGATTTCATATACTAGAGATAGGGGACTAGCGCATCAAAACTGAGGCGGTCAAATGTGCATAAATACCTTAAATTAATTTAGTAGTAAAATTTTATGTGGGTCAGTAAGATATTTATTTATTTTATACACACATATATATATAAACATTACAGGGTAAACCTAATGTGTTTATATAAACTATCTATAATTCCTGCATTACTTGAATGTATCTGCTAAAAGTTCTGTGATATTCAGCAGGCGAGGAGAAAAATAAATCTAAACCCGGATACCACTCCAATACTCCGCTTAGCAACGCCAACGCGTGAACAAGAGGTGACTCGCGGGTCTAGACCAAGCTACATGCTGGAATAGCAAACAGCTTCATTTTACGTGCCCTTTTGTGTACTTATTGCATTTATTGTACCTAATAATTTAAATCAAGTTTGGTTATAGTTAAATTTTTTCTCAAATTGGGTCAGAGTGTACCATAATATATAATGTTGTATTATAATTAAGTACAGTAACCAATTATGAATTTTGGATTGTGGTGGCTTTGGAAGCTAACAGATTTCAAACGTCCAAATTTTTAACCGTTTAAGTGTAGAGAGTATTTTTTTAACATTTTCCTCCTCAAAATAAGGTAATTGATTCATATCAATATTAATTTCGTATAGTAAATAAAATAAGGGTCTGAAATAAATCGATGTCAATTTATAAAAGTTAAGGATTTCATTGACAACTTTTATAACTTTGATTTAGAAATTATGTGTACCTATTTAATCAATTTTTCCAAAAGTCAATACCACTGTCGTCCATTTTGTGACGTCACGACGTTACTTGCTATCACTAAAGGACTCTTACTCCGCTTGATATAGGTTTAGTGTTAACGTGACGTCACGAAACAGTTAAAATATAAACCATCATAGCCGACGGCGTTTTCACTCGTATTGCCAAAAAATTGTTTTTTTTTTCAATCTAGCAGAACGCTAATAAACAATTCATGCCCCTTTTAAAAAAATGTCAACTAGCCTATTGTCTACCGTATATAATTATGGTAGGAGCATGGCTAACGAACTTTTAGTCTACATAAAGTGAAGTAGGTCTGGCTTTAACAGGCTCTCGGTCTATTGTTGCCCTTGAACTATGACGTAGCCGTCATAGAACGGCCCAAAAAGGGAATTTAACTTATTTTATGATAAGATTGAAGGTAGATACTGTTTTAACATCTTAAACGTGTTTTATGCATAATATAAAATACAGTCCGTCGCCGCATCAGTCTATCCATTATTAACTCACACACTTCTTGAATGAATTTTTACCCGACTGCAAGAAGGATTATGTTTTTCGCGCGTATCTTGCATGTATGTATGTATGTAATATTATTTATTACCTCATATTTTCCAAACCCTTTATCGGATTTACGCAATTAATATACCGTTAGATTCGTCTTATTATCGACAGGTCACGTGATTAAGATCTATCATTTCGATACATTTTTCTAGTTTTCGAAGCGTTAGCTATCGTAGAAAGAGAATAGATATGCTACTTGGCTACAGGGGCCCATTGTATATCTACAAAACTGTTCGCGTAGATCTTTCAAAGATATATCTATATTATCCCGTTCCATACGGGGATAATATAAAGCCCATGTTTATTTTTTTTTATTTATTATTTGGACTACCAACAAAGTTATATAAATCTATAAATAGTATACGAGTATACTAAAAATATTTTGAAAACTAAGGAATCGAAACATATATTACATTACTTAAAGGTAACCACATCATGCATAAAGTGCATCATGTCTAAGTCATAGGAGGAGGATGAAAATTTCGGTTTCTACACGATATCGTACCGGAACGCTAAATGGTACGTACGTATTTGCCGGTAGGGTGGTAACTAGTCAGGGCTCAAGCCTCCCATCAGCTAGACTTAAGAAAACCTCATTCGGCCCAGCCGGGGATCGAACCCAAAACCTCCGTTGTATGTATAATACCACTACGCCACGGACCCTAGAACAAAGTAAACCCCTTGTGATTCGAAGAAACATAGTCTAACCACTACACCAAGGAGGACCACTTAAAAGGTTTTATGCTTAATGCATTAAAAATTCATTCATCTACAATACACCAGTTCATTCATAAACTGGCCTCCTTTTAAACTATTTCGATAATACCACAAATACTTCGCTCTGGTTTCCAACGTCCTAATTTCTTTATGAGAATCGTATAAATCTCTCAAATAATGCACTAGAATATAATTTAAAGTATCTTTTAGTGGAATCTTCGCAAGCGTGACAACATTATAACGTTGTCTGTGGTGTCTATGGTTTGGGTGTTTTTTATGTCGTCATTGTAGCGTTCGATTACTACGCTTGTCGTAGTGAAGTGAATTTTATCAATGGAATTGTAACTCGTGGGAGTTTACAGGGTGTTTTAATTATGTATTTTAGTTGTGCTCGTAATTTTTACACATTTCTTTTACACTCAGACCAACCGTCTTTCTTTTGGCCTTTCTCTTCTCCAAAAAAGACTCAAGTGTTCAAACAGGCCCATGTCTTAAAATGCGGTTTACAAAATCTTATTAAATTACCATTAGAATATAAGAATACTGTAAGAAAATATTATAGAATTGTAAAAAAGAATATCATTACTTTATGATATCTATAATAGGTTTTACTAGTAAAATAACATTTCAGTGACAGTTGCAGTTGTCATTTTACTGACTGGAATTAAAAATCGTACAATTGGTTTATGGAATTAAACGTAAATATAAAATAATACCTGTATTTTTACTCTTTCAATTATGTTTTTTCCGGTCAAATTATTAATTTCTCTTCGACTTAAACGTCTCTGATTTGGGCTGCCCTAAGCTGAAGTATGGAGTTTTATGTCGAAAATTATTTCTATCATTGAAGAAAAACACTGACATTTTCGGACCCTTTCCGAAAGCTTTTATAACAAAATAAAACGCATCTTAATCGGTTTATTCGTTTAGAAGATATGCCACAAACAAATAACCCCTTTTCTTCTACGACGGAGCTAAAACTGTAGAATTTGAAACACCATATACACAAT
Source organism: Bicyclus anynana (assembly GCF_947172395.1). Classification (NCBI taxonomy): domain Eukaryota; kingdom Metazoa; phylum Arthropoda; class Insecta; order Lepidoptera; family Nymphalidae; genus Bicyclus; species Bicyclus anynana. The sequence continues at coordinate 6,982,521 of NC_069106.1, read as the reverse complement.
ATTTCGCGAAGATCTCTGTGTGGTCCGTTGATATTTGACCACAGCCACGGAGTAGCAGCTTAGAACAAAATGGCTATAAATTTAAAATGGCTGACATGCCATTGTCGCGACCCATTGACGAGAGCAGACTGGGTGACGCCACGCGGTGTTTATGAGCGGTATTGTGGTACTTGGATACACGGAATAGACAAACATGTAAAATATTGCTTTATAGAAGTCTCGACTGTGTATCGTGTTAATATTTTGTAATCTAGGCAAACGTTAATAAAGTTTTAGCTTTTCCAGTCAGATTCAAATTTCTCTTTATTCAAATCATTCATTTCGGAAGCCGTGTATATGACCTCTGCCTCTGATTCCAGAGGGTGTGGGTTCGAATCCGATCCGGGGCTTGCACCTCCAACTTTTCAGTTGTGTGTATTTTAATAAATTAAATATCACGTGTCTCAACCGGTGAAGGAAAAACATCGTGAGGAAACCAGCATACCAGTAAATTTTTCTTAATTCTCTGTGTATGAAGTCTGCCAATCCGCATTGGGCCAACGTAGTTGGGGTTAGGCCAACTATTGGCCTAACCCCTCTCATTCTGAGAGGAGACTCGACATAAGCAGTGAGCCGAATATAATAATGATGATGATTTTCGGACATTATTAAAATTCGGACCGATTTCGGATATTGCTTACGCACTAAGTAATCTTTATAAAAATTAGTCACGGGGCCCAAATAAAGAGTAAAAATTTCTCACAACAGAAACAAAAAATGTTTGCCTATAAAATAAATAGGACAGCGACTTAACATAAGTAGGATGTTTCAACTTTTGCGCGCACGAAAACTCGGAAAAAAAGAAATTGCTTTTTTGATTTTTGTCATTTATGAATTGAAATTCTATAGGCAGCTTTTATATACGCTTTTTCCGGGAAGCACCAGATTCAGTGAGATTGTGTATTACGCTTTACTAATTTTCGCTTTTACACGTCCCTGAATGTAATCTTTGACCCTAATCCAAGCTATTCTTCTGTATGTCTACGTCATTCCTACGTACAATTAGAGCTTGTCAAAGTCAAAAGTCAAAGTGAAAATTCACTTATTTCAAATAGGCTTAGTTTACAAGCTCTTTCGAAACGACAGGTAAAAATATTAAACTTAAGATAATGGTGATAATAATTATTCGAAAACTTTAAATTAAAGTTACGAATGTTCCAAACACGCCTTGGTCCGAGAAGAGCCCACAACAAACAGCCAGGTAAAGAAGCAAGTCCGATTTGAATCCAAGGCACATCCGAGGTATACCCAAGAATGATAGAGAGAAATCGGACTACGAAATACAGATAGTTCTACGGTCTTCTTCTTCTTGATGTCGCGGCTCTGCAGGTCTTCTCGAGATCCCTGTATCATGTTAACCGTTAACGATCTATTGTGATCGCCACTGACTAGATTTCTCCTCCAATACTGGCTGCTGCCAGATACAGCAGCAAATTCTTGGCTGGGATGTGTTTCACCTCCTCCAGGTCTAATGTGTAATGCCCTAAGTGAAGGTTGCGTTTATGTATTAGAGCTGGACAATTGCATAAGATGTGCATAGGTGTTTCCTCTGCCTCTAGACAGAGGCTGCACAGATCTGTGTCCCGGAGTTTAAGATTGAACATGTGTCTATTGAGTCCACTTTCCACCTTAAATTTATATATTTTTTTTAATAATTAGCGTCATGGTTTGTTTGTGTTTATGACATGTCTATATATTTATATATATATATATATATATATATATATATATATATATATATATAGTACAGTATTTGGTACATATTTTACAATTTTCTTATTTTATGCGTGAATGTTACTTCCTTATATATTATATTACTTATGTACACCCTAGCCTATATCTTTATAATTTTTATTAGTAGTTTCTTCGTTAGGTTGCCTGGAAGAGATCGCTTTTTAGCGATAAGGCCGCCTATTGTGCATTTCTTTTTTTCATTATATTTCTACATTGTATGTTTCTTTATGGTGTACAATAAAGTGTATTTTCATTTCATTTCATTTCCATTGTGTCCGGTAAGTGCCCGCATTAAGATACATAGGTTTTTCCTACTGAGCGCTATTAGGTCTGAAGCAGCCTTCTTACTGGAGGATTTTACTTTAGAGTGATTCATTTTTGGAAGTTTTCTCCAGTGAATGAGTTCTGCGGTCACTTCAGAACGTGTTTTCACGGATTGGGATAGTATTCAGAGCATTTCCATTTTAGTCCGGTCAATATTATACCAAAAAATAAGAGTAAAGTTACCTAAATTCCCACCAAGCTGAAAATCGGTAAGATTGTTTAAAATATCATTAAAAACAAAATTTGTAAGTTCACCATCTTTCCCCTGTAAGGAAAAAAATTTATTTAAGGTCAAAAGTCGAAAAAATTAGATTTTCGCGATTTTCAGCAAAACGGTAAGTTTTATCATAAAAATACCTCAGACAAAATTGTAGATGGAGATTTGAGATATAACGATTCAAAAAGGTGTAAAAGTTGTAATCTTCATAATACGCATGAGTACGCCAGCGCCGTCGAACTTAATCAACATCTTCATCAATTGATATTTTATTTCATGAAAATATGACAGTTCCAACCAGCCAACAAAAATTTTTGTAGATAATTTTTTGATCTACAATTTTTGTCTGAGGTATTTTTATGATAAAACTTACCGTTTTGCTGAAAATCGCGAAAAACTATTTTTTTTTGACCTTTGACCTTGAATAAAATTTTTTCCTTACAGGGGAAATATGGGGAACTTTCAGATTTTATTTTTAATGATATTTTAAACAATCCTACCGATATTCAGCTTGGTGGGAATTTAGGTAACTTCGAATGTCTAAATTGACCCGACTATTTCTATACACCGTGATTCAACATCAACATTGCAAACAATCGTTGAAATAATGTATCCTTTGACATTCTTATATCGGTTTAGTTTACCACATATACGAGTAAGTTCCAAATCCGAGCTTCGGAAAATTAAATATCAAATAACCAAACAGTTTTACTTCATCGATCCAGTCTAATTGATTTAAAAAGTATAATGTCACCACAACACTGGGGTTACCGCGCAGGGGGACACTTGAGGTCAAGGGGAGGGGCGACAACCCCTCGATGGGGTCCAGAGTGGGGTTGCGGTGGTATTATTACTTTCACTGGAACCTTTCATGGGACTCATGGCGAAATTGTATATAATCTATTGGAAGCCCGATGTAACTAATAGTAAGCTTTTAAAAATATATTGAAACATCAATCGTCATACGTGTGACGAAGTTCTGTGTGATTATCCTCAGAGTGAAATTTTGACCACAAAGTTTTTCTCCATAGCTATATTTGTATATTAAAATTAAAATCGTTTTGTGAAAAAGGTTTAACCGTTTTGTATTTATCTATACTTACTTTATCTTTATGAAGAGTAAAAATTTGATTGTTACTTTGCAATGAATTGCTTTAGGCCATGAAACTAATGAACCAATTTGAAAAATTCTTTCATTGTTGAGAAGCTACAATATCCCCGAGAGCTCTATGCTATATTTTATCCCTGTTTTCCTATTGTACCAGTAATACATAATTACTGGGTATGTTTGTTCCTCTTTTACGCTGCGGCTACTGAAGCGATTTGACTAAAATTTGTAATGAAAATAGATTTTACTCTGGATTAACACATATGCTACTTTTCACCCCGGTTCCCGCAGGATTTGCGAAAAATTTAATTCCACGCGACAAAATCGCGGGCGTCCGCTAGTATAAAATATATTGAAGTGACTTTAAACTGGTACTATAAGCTCAAAGTTAGAATGACATCGAAAATAACGAAGTAACAGTCTGTTATTATAATCAGTTCAGGGCCGATAATTACCAGACTTGAGTCAATTTAGAAAATATAAAATCCTAAACATTTATTTTATGTGCATTTTAAGAAATTAAATATCACGTGTCTCAAACGGGGTAGGAAAACATCGTGAGGAAACCTGCATACCAGAGAATTTTCTTAATTCTCTACGTGTGTGAAGTCTGCCAATCTCAATCAGCGTGGTGGACTATTGGCCTAACCCCTCTCATTCTGACAGGATACTCGAGCTCAGCAATGAGACGAATATGGGTTGATAACGAAAATCCTAAACTGACCTTAGCCTTGAATCGGATCCAAGACCTAACTGTTACGAACCACAGCACTGCCAACTGCGCCGGAGACGACTTCGAAATCTACCTATGTTTTCTATTGAAATAGAGACAACCTCTCCAACAAATCAATTTGGTAGTCGTCCGCGGTGAAAACCTACAAAACGACATTGTCAGCACAACAATAATTCGCCACATCCATCCCGAGCCGACTTTAATCTAATTTACACCTTTGCGACAGTCAATGTATACCCTTGAAGGCTTTGTCGGCGCGTCAAAGGGACCGCTTCAAAGCTGGGCGGCTTTTTGAAGATATTTTCGCTCGGTTGACATGTTATAATGTTGCGATTGTATGGGATAAGTACTTTATATTGATGTTGAGTTTTATTGTGCTCTGGTTAATGTCTTTATATTGTAAAAGTATCTGTAACACTTGACTTTGTATTTTACGAAGACATAACTTAAATATTTCTGTATACAAATGATTTTTTTTTACAAGTTAGCCCTTGACTACAATCTCACCTGATGGTAAGTGATAATGCAGTCTAAGATGTAAGCGGTTTAACTTGTTAGGAGGAGGATGAAAATCCATACCCCTTTCGGTTTCTACAAGACATCGTACCGGAACACTAAATCGTTTGGCGGTAAGTCTTTGCCGGTAGGGTGGTAACACACGGCCGAAGCCTCCCACCAGCCAGACCTGGACCAATTAAGAAAATCTCAATGTGCCCAGCCGGGGATTGAACCCTCGACCTCCGTTTTACCGCGCATACCACTGCGCCACGGAGGCCGTCAAAATAAAATTATAGACTAGAAATAGTTGTGTTCTAATAGCTTAGTTATAAAAAAGAATACATATTTATTCCTCTAATATTTTCTATTACGCTTTATTTATAACGAAATACAATATTAAGATATCAACACATAAACATAGAGTCACAGAATAGAGTACAGATAATAATCTATTTTGGGAAGACTTTCCTTTGATTGTATATGAATCTGAAAGTGTAGTAGCAGAGCAGAAGTATGTTTATAAACTAAGTTTATAAGTTTTAATCCATCTCTGAGTAGTATCTAAACAGTTTGTTGATAAACGGCTTTCTATGCCACATGCCTCCTCCTGTATATTCGACATATATGTCCATTTACTCCTACATCTAAAGCCAACCAAGCCAAACTGACTCCTTGAATACTGTAGAATAACTATAACAATTTATGTTAATATTTATGTTTAGTGCTTATGTGTTGTAAGTTTGGCTGGTGGGAGGCTTCGGCTTTAGCTAGTTACCACTTTACCGGCGAAGACGTACCGCGAAGCGATTTAGCGTTCCGATACTATGCCGTGTAGAAACCGAAAGGGGTGTGGATTTCATCCTCCTCCTAACAAGTTAGCCCGCTTCCATCTTAGATTGCATCAACTTACCATCAGATGAGATTGTAGTCAAGGGCTAACTTGTGAAGAATAAAAAAAAAACAATATAGGTAAGAGCGATGCACGAAATCCGTCAACTTCAAACGCTCAACCCTTGTCGGTCTCACGCTTGACTGTTTCGCAATGTGATGACATCTGTAGATGTAGCCTTATATATGAATAAAAACTTTCGCGTGCAAGTTTTCTGTAGCTAGCAAGAGGACACATCATTATTATTAATAATAATACTAATCCTCCAACTTTTCAGTTGTAATATAGTCATTATCAACCCATATTTGGCTCACTGCTGAGTTAGAGTCTCCTCTCAGAATGAGAGGGGTTAGGCCAATAGTCCACCACGCTGGCCCAATGCGGATTCGCAGACTTCACACACGCATAGAATTAAGAAAATTCTCTGGTATGCAGGTTTCTTCACGATGTTTTCCTTCACCGTATGAGACACGTGATATTTAAATTCTTAAAATGCACACAACTGAAAAGTTGGAGGTGCATGTCCCGGGCCGGATTTGAACCCACAGCCTCCGGAATCGGAGGCAGAGGTCATATCCACTGGGCTATCACGGTAATATAGTAATAATTTATTACTATATTACAACTGAAAAGTTGCATGCCCCGGACCGGATTCGAACCTACGCCCTCCGTAATCGGAGGCAGAGGCCATATCCACTGGGCTATCAAGGCATTATTGCATTAATAGATGTAATCCAAATAAAGCAATGAACACCTATCAACCCAAACTGCATTTTAAGCCGACGTGTTGGTGATTAGTGGTGCTAGTGCTACTCTGTCAACGTATCAGGCATAAAAAGGCGGCTAACAAACAAACAGTCAAAGACAGCCACGCCCCCGTGGTATCTCCGTTGCTAAATTGATCAATTACTGAGAGTAATGTGTCTTGATACTTTACTTCGTGTTAATTTTCGTCACGTCAAATATACTGGCATATGCCACGTGAGTTAGTAGAATTATTTTGTACTAGCGGACGCCTGTGACTTTGTCCGCTCTTAGGCCTCTTTAATCCAGCCCTTACAGTAGTATCGCTGTAAAAATGGAGTAACTTCTCCCGTTTTCCCAACATTTCCCTTCACTGCTCTCCTCATATTGGTCGTAGAGTGATGAAATGTACCTCTAATCTACTCACCTCACTATAACTCTCTATAACCTCACTATAACCTATATACTCACTATACTATACTATATACTATACTCACTATAACCAACCATATACTATACTCACTATAACCAACCCATAAAGAATATATTCCGGGGCAGGTTATTATTAGGTTACATAATAAGTTTCGTTAAAATCTATCGAGTAGTTTCTGTTTCTATAACGTACATACAGACAGACAGACAGACAAAAATTTTTGTGAAAATTTTGAAAAACCCCCGAAGTTCATGAAATTATCTACAAAAAAGACGAGAGAAGAGAAAAAAGAATTTCTGGCATAAAAGCCAGAAATTCTTTCAGGATCAAACTTTATACAAAAACTAATTAAAAAAAACAGTTCTAACATTTTTAAGGTCGTCGTTACCAACCAACCATATTCGGCTCACTGGTGAGCTAGAGTCTTCTCTCAAAATGAGAGGGGTTAGGCCAATAGTCCACCACGTGGGCCCAATGCGGATTGGCAGACTTCACACACGCAGAGAATTAATTCTCTGGTATGCAGGTTTCCTCACGATGATTCTTCACCGTTCGAGACATGTGATATTAATATTGTTAAATCGTTTAATTTCAAGCGAAATTTAATTGCTTTAAAATCACGTAAATTACAATTTTTAATTAGTAGCGAAGCTCGACCGGCCAAATATGAACATTATACACAAGTAGCAAGACATCTTAAGTCTGCTACAATATTTGTCTGAACCAAAGTCGGCTCACACTTAGTAATCGTAAAGTAAATAGCAAACAAAGAGTCAAAGCGCCGCAATGCTACCGACAATAGCGCATTGATGGTCAGACAGTTACGGCATTCTACGTTTAATAAACACGTATGTACGGAAATTTTACGGAGTTAAGGCTTGACGGTTGAAAGAAGAAAAAACATTTGTATCTTAATTTAAGTTCAGCAAGTACCTACTCGTACTTGATTGAATTGTTATAATAATGATTTTTTTTTATTTTATTTTATTCGCATTGCTCTCTACTGGGACCGAACGATTATCACTGACAGGTATATTGTAGCCAATAGACCTGATATAGTGCTAGTCGATCGGTCAGTGCGTCGTGCAATGGTTGTTGATATTACTGTTCCACATGACGATAATCTGGTTAAAGCTGAAAAGGAATAAGTATCAAAATACTTGGACCTTGCTCACGAGATTACCGCCATGTGGAATGTTGAGTCAACTATTATTGTTCCGATAGTTGTTTCAGTCAATGGTCTTATAGCGAAAAGCTTCGACCAACACCTTAAGAAGCTTTCGCTTAACTGTTGGATCAAGAGTCGGATACAAAAGGCAGTGATTCTTGTGACGGCGCGTATTGTGAGGAGGTTCCTCACTCTGGAGTCCTGACCACCGGTTGCTTGGGCACTCAAATGTACCGCAGCGGGAGGGTTGATTTTTTTTTATAAGTTTTTAATAGTGTTTTTTTTAAATACAATTTTATATTTATATTGACATTGTTAAAAATTAAAAAAAAAAAGAACTAATAAATAAATGAGAGTAAAAACTGAATAATTTATTTGCTGAATTATGGGTTACAACGGTTTTTACAATATAAAAAAAAATCCAACACAATCAACTGATTAAATCAGCGTGCAAATGTTAACAGTATTTTATAATTACATGTTATATACTTATTTAAAAATTATTCACAATAAAATCCCAGATCCAAAAATTATTCACATATCAAGGAACTCTCTACTAGTACTACTCAGTAAATATCAAGTAAAAAGTATGTCAAAGTTCAATTAAATTGTAGTATGTATGTAGTAATTTTACAAGCCTTTCGTTAGTCCAGTACAAAAGAACAACAAGTTATAAATTGTATTATTATAAACTCAATTTTATTGTAGTATGTATGTAGTAATTTTACAAGCCTTTCGTTAGTCCTGTACAAAAGAACAACAAGTTATAAATTGTATTATTATAAACTAAATTTAATTGTAGTATGTATGTAGTAATTTTTACAAGCCTTTGGTTAGTCCAGTACAAAAGAACAACAAGTTATAAATTGTATTATTATAAACTAAATTGAATTGTAGTATGTATGTAGTAATTTTTACAAGCCTTTGGTTAGTCCAGTACAAAAGAACAACAAGTTATAAATTGTATTATTATAAACTAAATTGAATTGTAGTATGTATGTAGTAATTTTTACAAGCCTTTGGTTAGTCCAGTACCAAACAACAACAAGTTATAAATTGTATTATTATAAACTAAATTTAATTGTAGTATGTATGTAGTAATTTTTACAAGCCTTTGGTTAGTCCAGTAGCAAACAACAACAAGTTACAAATTGTATTATTTAGGTGTTCGAGCCTTCAGCTTGATCCACTTACGAGATTACCCTCCAAATTTTGCCCGACTGACGTCCCACCTGGGACGTCGTCTGAGACGTCGGCTGCTCAGACTACGGCTGAGACGTCGGCCGAGATGTCGGCTGCGCAGACGTCAGCTGAGACGTCGGCTGCTCAGACGTCGGCTGAGACGTCGGCCGAGACGTCGGCTGCTCAGACGTCGGCTGAGACGTCAGCCGAGATGTCGGCTGCTCAGAAATCGGCTGAGACGTCGGCTGAGACGTCGGCTGCTCAGACGTCGGCTGTGACGTCGGCTGTACAGACGTCGGCTGTACAGACGTCGGCTGAGACGTCGGGTGTACAGACGTCGGCTGTACAGACGTTGGCTGAGACGTCGGCTGTACAGACGTCGGCTGAGACGTCGGCTGTGCAGACGTCGGCTGAGACGTCGGCTGTGCAGACGTCGGCTGTGCAGACGTCGGCCGCAAAGACGTCGGCTGCTCAGACGTTGGCTGAGGTGTCGTTTAATGGGACTTCATCTGAGATGTCGGTTGACGTGTTGTCTGAGATGTCGGCTGATTCGCTGATTGAGACGTTGTCTAAAATATCGGCTGACGCGTCGTCTGGGATGTTGACCAACGCGTCGCCTGGAATGTCGGCTGCACGGCTGATTCGCTAACTGAGATGTCATCTGAGTTGTCCGTCGATGCTTTGGCTGAGACGGCCGGCGTTTACGATGCCTATTTGTCAGCTATTTGCTATTTGCTTGTCCTTTAAGTGACCTCTGACAGCTGCCTTGTCGGCTGCGCGCCTGAAGTCTAAGGCGCGTATTTGGGTACTTTTCAATTACCAGGGTCCCTGAACGTCAGTAATCAGCTTAATGACGATCATTATAGATCATGGAATACATAACGTATATAAACTCTGATTGGGAGTCTTTAAGAAAGTTATAAATGCTTGATGAATTTTTATTATCAATATTGAAGCTCCTTGGTAACACATCAAACCTGGATGTGTTCGAAGAAAAGATTTCAGTGGAATATGAAAATTACGCGTTTACTGCGTTTCACTATACCTACTCTCCATCTACCGCATGTTTATAGTGTCTAAAGCTCGCATGGGCTTAGAGAACGCAAAAGCATACTTATCATTTGAAGCTAACATAATTATTTAACTACTGCTGTGAGTCCTGATTTATTTCCTACTTTCAACAATGAAACAAATCTTTCTGATCGATGCATACGATAATAGGTTCTTTAAAACGGATGTTCTTTGTCCTTACTGCCCTTCCTCTATTTTGAGAGGCTTTGTATATTTTAAGAGATCCAGTTGATGGCCTTCCTTATAGACGAAGTTGCCTCGTCTTGACTGTATCGGAAGAAAAATTTACTTTGCACAGAAAGTTTATTGGAGCAACGTAATAAAATCTTAGAACCAAGCATCATATAATGTTATTAGAGTATATAAATACTGAATGTTGTTGGATTGCTCCCGTTCAGTTAGAAGATTATCTTAGCAAGACAAGCAAGACCAGGAAACTAATCTTTTTATTTTGATAAATACTTTATCTTAAAGCAAAATGGGACATGCAGTAAAAATTCCTAGCCAAGCAAGGATATCATTCCCAGAAGCTTCGCGAATATTCGAATATACAACAACAGTCCAGTCTTCACTTGACTGAAGATAATACTAAATAGTGCATTAGCAAAGATGACCCCGCGTTCACAGACAATCACTTCATAATGCAGTGACAGTGACAGTAAATGTTGCACTTCAGATACTCGTGATACATGACTGCACTTTAGATACAAAAAGGGTGGAAATCATACAATGCCTGATACCTATAATATATAAAGCCTCAAATAAGAGATTCCACAATCTTTTGCAATGTATTTCACTGTACAACACCCATTTAGCCACCGAAAGTCAACTGGCTTTATCATATTAAAATGCAAGATGTAATAAATAAATATTTTCCGGTATGGGTTAGTCATTATTGGCTAGATACTTGGCTCACACATAAAGGCTCGGGTTCGATTCCCGGTACCAGACCCAATTAAAACAGTTCACTCCATAGAAGCTCTGGTTCGATAAAATGTCCACGAACTAAATATGAGAAAGAAAAATAAATAAATTATATTTGAAGTCAGAAAAGATCTTAGTGCTCAAAATATGCATGCACTTAATTAAGTGTGCCTGGATCTAAAATTACACTTTGTTTGCATTTCTTCTCTAAGTTTGTCAATCTGTCATATATGATACATTTAAAATTAATCTTTGGAAATTTTTTCATATAATACATATATTGTGGGGAAAATAAGGAAATTTGGAACGAATAAATATTTCCTTCTCCTTCAAGGGGAAAATATGGCCGTATTAATTAATTACTCTTGCCCACAAAAGCTTATTTGATTTGCCGATACAATCATTCCGTCGCTTTATATATCTTGAATGTACAGGCAAAGGTATCACAAGCCACATCTTTCCCTGCCTCATAGACGGTTTCTGTTCTTAAACTTTTGAAAAATGTCTACTTTGTAGAATGATAACACTGTATAGATTTGTTAATGGATATATATTTAGCTAAGTAATTCAGATTTCATCCTACTTATACTTAGTTACTTTACTTATAGATGATATTCTTTTTAACAACGATTCAAGCATACTGCCTCTACTCATCATATAGGTGGTAGATACAGCTACCCAATATTGGGTGGTATCTATACAAACTATCGAAAATTCAATCTCATGTCAACACAAATAGGAAAATCGCCTGTATGTCGCCAAAGACAGTACAAAAGAACAGTCAAGAAATGCTACTTACTCATAAAGAAATTTCGCTGGTGGGCATGGTGGCTTGCAACTGTTATAGCAGTGTATAATATTTATAAATTATGCATGCTCCTCGCCTCATTCAGTATACATTATACAATATATCTACATACGTATTAGAGAAGACCATCTACTTGAAATTTTATAACATCAGATGCAGTAGGATTCTGTAGAGAACTATAAGAAACTTAATATTCATAAACAGTTTCTAAAATGATCGGAAACATGTTTGACACAAGCTTAAAGAGATATTATGGATTGTATTGGATTTTCTATGAGAGAGAGAGTGAGAAAGGACCTTAGATAGAAAAAACTGTATGCAATATTTCAAGAAGATAACAATCTATACCTCTTTGCATTAAGCAGTAAATTCTAGATTTAGCTAACCAACTTCAAATATACCTAAGCCAGGTACTTTTCTGGGATTATAGACGGGTCTATACCGATTATTAGAATTGCTAGATTAAATTCTAAAGTTATGAAGCTCTTCAGACAACATTCAAGGTGATGGAAAAACCAGAAGTAGACTTGTTTACCAGTACAAGGGCAGTGATCTAACCAATCTAAAATATGATTGCTTTTCTAGTATTGCCCATTCGTCGACGTCTTCAGCAAAGACTTAAACTAAAGGCTGTGGTGGCCCTAGCTTATTTCCATCTTCAACGCTAGTACCTTCAATTCGAGACATCTTAATCACTGCTTGAGAACCTATCTTCTGGTAGCTCCAGATAGGAGAGAAAGTTTATGATATTCCTCTTCTCCAGGTCTCCATTGTACCAGAGAACCAAGAGCCAACCATTTACAATTAACAATCTAACATTTCTTTCGCGAGTACCAACAGGTCACATTCAGTAACATATTGTATATGCTTGCTGTACTACTAAGGTCCTTGGCAACAGAGGACAGAATATTTTAGAAACAGCTTGGCGTAAATTCACAATTAATACGTGTAATCAAGCCTGGATATGTTGGAATGGGTTAACAGTTAAATCCTACTTCGGTAGGACTTCATTTTAGCAAATACTTAATAAATAAATCAGAACTCGTACTCAGAACTATTGATCTTTAGAAATCCTTAGTCAAATAGGTTTATAAACCCAAAAATTATCGAGTAGATAATTACCTAGGTACTTGATCAACCTAAAGTTAGACTAGCATTGAAACCAATTTTAAAACCAAAACCTCTAACATGGTTGGTCACCTATGAGTCTATTTAAATACTCAACTGATAGCTTATTTTAAGTAGCATGTCATGACTCCTTGTTTTTATCTTGAGTGGAAAGTTCATGTTTTGACTATACACAGTACGGTTCTGACAAAATACAGATCAAACATTGGTTTGGTTAACTTTATGTAGTCAGAGGGCTATATCTATTAGTACAAACTGATATTACAAATTTGTTATATTTGGGTAAAGAAATTATTGGACATGTCAATGAATCTGGTTTGTTTGTTATGTCTAGCAGAAGACAAAGATTAAAGTAGCTGCTCGCAGTCATTTCGGTATAACTGCGAAGCTTATTGAAATTAGCACGTTTTCAGCTTTCTCAGATAATTTTAAAAGCATCTGTAAATACAGATTTAATAAAATACAATAGAAATTTAAAATAGGTAGTCAATATATCTACGCTCTCTTGAAGAAGTTCCTCAGATGTTTTGAGGTTTACTTTACTACTTTACAGCATTAAGTGCAGCATATTTACACCAATTTAAATGAATATATGGGTTGTATAGGTTTTGTTTTTACCATTAAATAAAATATCAATTAATAAAAATATGTGTGTTACTTTTGGGTGAAATCTACATTAATAACTGTGATTAATTAAATGACAATAATTTTAATATCAATTAAATTTGATATCTAGTTAATTACTTCAGAGATGAGAAAAATATTTTGTCTTTATGATAATCACTGATAATATACTGATTTATATACTGATAATTTAAACGTCGTTAATCATTAATTTACATGTATAATGATTATCATTTCTTTTACTATCATAAAAATGGTCATCACAGTACGCCTTGCCATCGCCGGCAGAATATAAACACATCTCGTAAGTGGATCAAGCTGAAGGCTCGAACACCTAAATATAACCGTTTTCCCCCCAAAGGGCAGAAAACGATTATTTAGGTTTCAGCCGAAGCTTGATCCACTAAAATTTCATGCCTTGCCGGCTTACGAGAGTACTGATTGACATTGACAACTGTCAAGCGACATGCCGGCGGATGACGGCGTGATGTTATGTCAAAACCTCATTTACCCAATGAAATGTAGGGTAGGAACACTGCAAACGGGCAAAATTTGGAGGGTAATCTCGTAAGTGGATCAAGCTTCGGCTGAAACCTAAATAATCGTTTTCTGCCCTTTGGGGGGAAAACGGTTATATTATAAACTAAATTTAATTGTAGTATGTATGTAGTAATTTTTACAAGCCTTTGGTTAGTCCAGTAGCAAACAACAACAAGTTACAAATTGTATTATTATAAACTAAATTTAATTGTAGTATGTATGTAGAAATTTTTACAAGCCTTTGGTTAGTCCAGTAGCAAACAACAACAAGTTACAAATTGTATTATTATAAACTAAATTTAATTGTAGTATGTATGTAGTAATTTTTACAAGCCTTTGGTTAGTCCAGTACCAAACAACAACAAGTTATAAATTGTATTATTATAAGCTATTTTTAATTTTTTCTACGTGAAATTATGTATCCAGTCTCCAGATATCTTTATGGCAACAAAAAATATGGTGTTTTAAGTTTTTCAAAGGTTTGCCACGAAGTTAAATGTCTGAAACTCGGTGGCTTAAGCATATGCTGACAAGTTATCTTAGTACCCATAATAAGAAAGAAGAAAGAAAAAAAAGAAGAAAAATGCGTTTATTTCGAAATTATGCCACACATCACAATATCTTCAGTACACCATGACATCCAGGACAATACCCAGCGATGTGTGGCATAACCCAGAAAATGGCTCCAGCTCAGCATAATGCTACGTGACCATTAACACATTAATAACACAAGATATAAGTACGCTTACTTAAAAGCTTAGTGATGTGTAAGTATTTTTATTTAATCTTGTGAATTTGTTTTAATGTGAGAGAATGTAATGTTGGTAAAGGATTGCCGGATCGATCTCAATACGTCAACACGCTTTTTAAAAATCAGACATGTTTTGGTTGTTGGTAAAACATTGTGTGATTGATAGCACGGCTGTTGTAGGGTTAGGCAGTGCTATTTAGAAAGTAAAACTTCTGTTACACATGCTCATTTCAAGCACGGAAGCAACTATTGAGCAGTTGCTGCTTTATGTGTATCGCAGCATTGCTAATAATGAGCATGCTTATTTCGAGCTTTCTCAAGAATCAACAGTTGTGCGATTTATGAATTCAAGCATTTAAGTTAAACCCCAGACCGTTAACCGCAGCTATTGAGACTTATGGTCGTCGAAGTAATAAATTTCCCTTCATCATCATCATCATCAACTTTATTCGGCTCATTGTTGAGCACCAGTCTCCTCTCAGGATGAAAGGGGTTAGGCTAATAATCGACCATGGATTATATTGTAATTAGCCCAATACAGATTGGTAGACTTCCCACACGTAGAGAATTTAAAAAAAATCCCGGGTTTCCTGACGATGTTTTCCGTTGCCGTTTGAGACACTTGATATTTAATTTCTTAGAATGCATGTAACTGAAAAGTTGGAGGTGTCGCCGTAGATGTTTGTATGTTGATATAAGATTAAGGCGATACACTAAATTAATATATTTATTCAGTAATTAATAATTGTATAATAATATATATAAAAAAAGTATAAAATAGGTTGTTGATTTTATGCGATGGAATAGAGTAATGACATATGAAAATGTTAATGGCCAGATTTAGAGCGGGCAAACAAAAAGATTCGCCACCGAGGTGCTTTCTCCGGACCGGATTCTAACCTACACCCAGATTGAAGGCAGAGTTCATATCCACTGGGCTATCACGGCTTTCAATTCGCCTTATGGTTATTAAATTCCATAACACGTGCGTCGGCGGTGACTGCGCTTCTGCCTCACCGCTTCCCAATACAACACCGCATTCTGTTGACATCTATTGTATTGACCCAGCTGCTTGTGGTTAGCTGGCTCTACTGCAAATGACCTCGATGGTTATGCATTTGTTTGCAATAGGTCCAGGATTCGATTCCTATCTCGGGTCAATTTATTATTTCGTATTTTCTACGTTTAATGAGGTTGCGGCCTTGGCTACAGAGCTATCATGACCTTTGTGGTGTAGTTCGTTAGTGCATTGGTTTGGTAACAGGTTTAGGGTTCGATTAGCTTTATTATTAGATTAGCTTTTTTTTACTTTGGCTACAGTTACACCCTAACAGCAAAGATGAAATTATCATTAAAACGTAATTATCACTTTAAAATTCATATTGCTATTTCATATTGTTTGTTTGTTTATTACGTTGATTTTTTTTTTACCATGGAAAGGTACCTATCACACTAATATTATAAAAGCGAAAGTTTATGTGTAAGTGTGTATGTTTGTAAGCTATTTGACTGAAATTTGGAATGGAAATAGATTTTACTCTGGATTAACACTTAAGCAACTTTCATCCCGAAAAAATCCATGGTTTCCGCTTAATTTCACGCGGACGAAGTCGCGGGTGTACCCTAGTATAATATAAATTGGAATATCACATTGGCTAATTACGATATTACCGTTAGAACCTGACGACCTCCGTGGCGCAGTGGTATGCGCGGTGGATTTGCAAAAACGGAGGTCCTGGGTTCGATCCCCACTGGGCGGATTGAGATTTTCTTAATTAGTCCAGGTCTGGCTGGTGGGAGGCTTCAGCCGTGGCTAGTTACCACCCTACCGGCAAAGACGTACCGCTAAGCGATTTAGCGTTCCGGTACGATGCCGTGTACAAACCAAAAAGGAGTGTGGATTTTCATCCTCCTCCTAACAAGTTAGCCCGCTTCCATCTTAGACTGCATCATCACTTACTACCAGGTGAGATTGTAGTCAAGGGCTAACTTGTAAAGAATAAAAAAAAAACCATAATCGTAGGGTAGAATGTAAGGAAGAAGTTAGTCGTACGTACAGAGTCATTACATTTATCCGGATATACTCGTAATGTTTGACAAAGTCACTTTCAGAATGTAAAAGATAAAAGCGAATAGCTCATTAGTTTAAATACACATGACCACAATAACTAGTCTATTGTGGTCATGGTAACACCTAGAAAGAAACATATTACTTTAAGTTTTGAATTTTATAACAGAACTTCATAACGGTACTTCACTAACAATTAGAACACACACCTGTCTGAACACATCAGAACACAAACAAAACAACAAACACTAAGTAATCCGCTTACAAACAAAAAAGAGTAAACAGTCAAATGCTCAAGACGAAGTGTCAAACACTTACAGGCATAATAGGTTTAAATCCTAACCCAATTTAGAGAACGCAACACGAAAAAATGTCCATACATAAAATTCCTTTGTTAAAATCCCACTTCTGATAATGCTATTCACTTTTCTATATTCCATTGGTATTAGAGTTCATTATTCCGTGTTTTGAAGTGACGATAAGATGGTGTCCCTTTTGAAAACCGTTGACTTATGTCGATGAATATCTTTCATTGTTATGGAAACCACAATAGCTAATGCACTCATGATCTTTTCAACAATGTCATCTATGCTAAGTACATTATTGATTGTTATTTGCGTTTGTGTAACTATTGTCCATCTTTATTCACTACAAAATAGAGTCGAAATTTGTTTATACGTAGTATATGTGGCAGCAAAATGGCGAATTGTGTTGAAAGTGGATTGAAAGTAATTGAATATTTGACTTTGCTAAATCGTGTGACGGGGCGAGACGGTGTGACGAATCCGCGAACATTTTAATTGTGTAGAAAGTGAAGAAATTTTAGTAAAAGAAACACTCTCGACAGGTCTCAACATTCTGTTAGCAAGTTTGACAATATTATATGTATAGACGACGTGCCGCAAAAAATATTTTATACCTACAATGAAAAAGTTCTGTTTTCGTTAAGAATTTATTTTATATCTTTTTTTAGTAGAATTAAATGGAATTTAGTAGCGTCAGAATTAAATACAATGAAATTTTTATGTTTTTTTATTCCGCCCTATAAATTCTTAATTTGGTCGCAATTTGGTTGCTTGTGGATACCATACAACATGCCCTAAAATCCGCCATTTAATGTTTGACTAGCGTGGTGGATAATTGGCCTAACCGCTCTCATTCGGAGAGGAGACTCGAGCTCAGCAGTGAGCCGAATACGGATGATAACGACGTAAGGGTAATTGATTTATTTTTAGCCAACGTGTCAGTCAGTCGTAGAAAAGTAGGTATTGCAAATGTCCATAATTCACTCCATTCAGTTTGAATGCACACTCGTAAATCATTAGTGGATTTGTGTCTAATATGATGGATGAACCGTTTTTGTCACAATGTCTGATACTATTTCACCAGAATATTCAATTTCCTACAGAATTTTAAACCATGCCCATAATTAAAACGCTGAATAGATTATGTATAATTGATTAAACTACATGTTTTTGAATATATTTTCCACTTAATTCTGCTAAAATCGACTATTAAGTTGTATTTTTTTTCAAGGTTAGTTGTTATAAAACAAATAAAGATTATACATTTTTCGTTCTTAGATAAAACTTTTATCTAAAAACCATAGAAAATTAGCAAATGTACCAAAACCCTATCCAAATTGGTTCATCCATTTAATTGATATCGTGTCGCAGACGTGGTTAAATAATAACAGTCCTCTATTTGTGTCGGGTGCTTTTTTTATTCTTTACAAGTTAGCCCTTGACTACAATCTCACCTGATGGTAAGTGATGACGCAATCTAAAATGGAAGCGGGTAAACTTGTTAGGATGAAAATATACACCACTTTCGGTTTCTACACGACACGACGACGTGGTAACTAGCCACGGCCGAAGCCTCTCCCAGACCTGGACCAATTAAGAAAACTTCATTCAGCCCAGCCGGGGATCGAACGGGGACCTCCGACTTGTAAATCCACTGCGCACGCCACTGCGCCACGGAGGCCGTGTTAAAAATGAGTCTGCTTAAATTCAGCGGTTGGAATCACATGAATGTAAACTCACCCTTGGGCAATAAAATTATTTTTTTTAACGTATAGTTAGACGAAGGGACGTCAGAGGGGCGGTTGGGAAACAACCCCAACAATAAAATGATATCGCTAACACAAACCGCATCTGTTATGGCACACCCATGCACTTATGGTGAAATTCAGTCGACACCTAGCATTGCAGCTAATAATAATATTACATTGGTTACATTGGTTTCGTAGCGCCCATTCTATCTTGGCAGTGCAATTTCAAAATGCCATTGACACTGGATCGCTACCGGCATTTTTAACAACTGGTGTCACGTTCCTGCTACACAAATCCGGAAGTACCACAGACCCCAAAAACTACCGACCGATAACATGCTTACCCACCATCTATAAGCTCCTTACATCCATTCTGTCATCAAAATTAACGATGCATATAAATGCAAATCATATTTTGGCCCCAACACAGAATGGATGTAAGGCCCGGTCTCGTGGTACAAAGGAACTTCTCCTCATAGACACTGCTATTTGCCAACAGGTTCGGCGAAACAGAAAAAAATCTCACGGCTGCTTGGATAGACTACAAGAAGGCCTATGATTCGGTGCCTCATTCATGGCTCATGGAGGTCATGCGGTTGTACAAGGTCGATACAACACTATGCTCTTTTCTTGAGTCATGTATGGGACAGTGGATGACAGTTCTTCGTCACCCAGGCGCTTCTGAGTGTTCTGAATCGAATGAACTGATAGGGATTAGGCGAGGTATTTTCCAGGGCGATAGTTTGAGCCCTTTATGGTTTTGTCTAGCCCTTAATCCTCTCAGTACTTTACTGCGGGATTCAGGGCTAGGCTTTCGCCTTCGCAGGGGTGGTGAGCTCATATCTCACTTGCTTTACATGGATGACCTCAAGCTGTATGCATCAAAGCGTACAGACCTAGTGTCATTGCTGAAGATTACTCAAACCTTTAGCAATGACATAAGGATGGAATTTGGTGTAGACAAGTGTGCGGTCATCAATGTAGAGCGAGGAAGGATAGTGAGCTCCGAGAATATAGTTATTTCAGAAACTGTCATTCTCAGATCACTCCTTGAAGGCGAGACCTATAAATACCTTGGAATGACAGAAGCACTTGGTATTGAGACAGGGAATATGAAACAGGTAGTGAAGGAACGCTTCTTTGGCCACCTGAAAAAAGTCCTAAAAAGTCTTTTATCAGGCGGTAACAAGGTGCGTGCCTTCAATAGCTGGGTCATGCCCTTACTCATATACACTTTTGGCATTCTAAAGTGGACTCAAACCGAACTGGATTCCTTGGACTGTAAAGTCCGCAAACTGCTGACGTCATACCGGATGCATCACCCCCGTTCATCTGTAATGAGATTGTACATCCCACGCAAGTGTGGAGGACGTGGCTTCTTAAACGCCAAGAACCTCCATAATCGTGAGGTGTGCAATCTCAGAGATCATTTTCTCAAGATGAATGTGAGTATGTTTCAGGATGTCGTTGCAGTGGATAAGGGACTTACCCCGCTATCCCTAGGCAAAGAGAACTGGCGCAAGCCTATAGTAATTAGTAACTCAGATCGTGTGGCAATATGGAAGAGCAAGGAGTTGCATGGACGATTCTACAAGGCCCTTACTGGGCCGGATGTAGATCAAATAACATCTGTATCTTGGTTGCAATTCGGTGACCTCTTTGGGGAAACCGAGGGTTTTGTCTGTGCAATTATGGACGAAGTTATAAAGACGAGAAACTACCGGAAACACATTATGAAAGATGGCACTCTAGACATCTGTCGAGCGTGTCATCGTCCTGGGGAGTCCCTCAGGCATATTGTGTCCGGGTGTTCTCACCTTGCTAACGGCGAATACTTGCACAGACATAATCAAGTAGCCAAGATAATCCACCAACAGCTTGCTCTTCAATATGACCTTATCGATTATGAGATGCCTTACTATAGGTACGACCCAGCGTCAGTTCTTGAAAATAGGAGTGCATTGCTCTACTGGGACCGAACGATTATCACTGACAGGTATATTGTAGCCAATAGACCTGATATAGTGCTAGTCAATCGGTCAGTGCGTCGTGCAATAATTGTTGATATTACAGTTCCACATGACGATAATCTGGTAAAAGCCGAAAAGGAAAAAGTATCAAAATACTTGGACCTTGCTCACGAGATTACCGCCATGTGGAATGTTGAGTCAACTATTATTGTTCCGATAGTTGTTTCAGTCAATGGTCTTATAGCGAAAAGCTTCGACCAACACCTTAAGAAGCTTTCGCTTAACTGTTGGATCAAGAGTCGGATACAAAAGGCAGTGATTCTTGAGACGGCGCGTATTGTGAGGAGGTTCCTCACTCTGGAGCCCTGACCACCGGTTGCTTGGGCACTCAAATGTCCCGCAGCGGGAGGGTGAATTTTTTTTATAAATTTTTAATAATGTTTTGTATTTTATACTTATATTGTTAAAAATTTAAAAAAAAAGAAGTAATAAATAAATGAGAGAACAAAAATTACATTGGTTAAGGAAACTACTATAAACATATTATAAAAACCCCCGTTTGCGTGTATTCGGAAAACTATGATAACCTAGATGTTCTTTTTTTTTCTTTTCATTCTTTACAAGTTAGCCCTTGGCTACAATTTCACCTGATAGTATGTGATGATGCAATCTAAGATGGAAGGAGTAGTATGAAACTCCACATCCCTTTCGGTTTCTACGCAACATCGTACCGGAACGCTAAATCGCTTGGCGGTACGTCTTTATCGGTATGGTGGTAAATGGCCACGGCAGAAAGTTGCCCACCACCCAGATTTGGACCAATTAAGCAAACTTCGATCGGCCCACCCGGGGATTGAACGCTGGACCTTCTTGTAAATCCCCCGCGCATAGCACTGCGCTACGGAAGCCGACAAAAGGTCCAGGGTCCACTTTATCTTTAGACCAAATTTAATACAAATCAATTTAGTAGTTTAGACAAAAAAGGTGACAAACAGACTTTCACATTTAAATGTTGGTCTGGAAGTATAGATAGGCTGTATGGAATTGGATGGCACTCTAGACATAATATTGATCGTGTCATCTGGGAGTCTCTCAGTATATTGTGTCCGGATGTTCTCATCTTGCTAATAGCGAATACTAATATAATCGAGTGGTCAGGATAATCTATGACAAAATCTCAAAATAGATAAGAGAGAGAGAGAGAGAGATTTTGAGATGCCTTACTTGGGATGGTTTGGGATGGACCCAGCGTCAGTTCTTGAAAATATCAATGCATTATTCTACTGGGACCGAACTATTATTACTGGCAGGTCAGTGCACCGTGCAATAATTTGCAATTGATATTCCGTATGATATGGTTAAATTACAAGATAGACATACTCACGAGATTACCGTCATGTGGAAATGTTCCAATAGCCGTTTTAAGTCTTTTTTTTATTATTCTTTACAAGTTAGCCCTTGACTACAATCTCACCTCTTATAGCGAAAAGCTTCGACCAAACCCTTTAGAAGCTTTCGATTAAGTGTTGGATCAAGATCGGGTACAGAAGGAAGAGGCGGCCCTAATCGCCGCCGCCGGTTGCTTGTACAATGAACACTCAAAAATCCCGCAAACGATTTTGGAGGAGCAGATTTTCATACATTACATTAGCAATAATAAATAAGCTTGAAATACTACTGTATTTCAAGCGAAGTCTAGGTATTAATTACAAATCGAGTAAGAATTTAATATGTAATTGAAAGTGAAAATTTCTAATTGGAAAATTAACTGTAGCAATATTTTTTAATACGCCATCTCGTACAATTTTTAGGTACTATCTGATTTGTAGATACAATATTCCACTAGATGGTGTAAAAGGCATTCTCTGACACCATTAATGATAAAATTTCATCACAAATATTTCCTTCAACGACCTAATAGTGATCGGTATAACCATTCACCGATGTTATTTTATACTAGAGATAGGGCACTGGTGCATCAAAACAAATGACAATAGACAAATGTGCATAATTGATTTTATTTCATTTAGTCGCTTATTAAACAACGAAAGTTATTTATACAAATTACTCGCGACTTTGTCCGCCCTTAGACCTCTTTAATCTTTAATCTTACCCTTTCGCAAAATCTTAAGATACCTAAATATTGTCTACGCTGTCGAGTTGTATTTTAAGGAAGTGTAAAAGGCTATATACTTAAATATATAATGAAAATAAACACAAAATTATGCATGTATACTCTCAGAGGAGTAGCTAAATTCGGATCACTTTTTGCTGTGACTTTGTAGGCACATACATATCTATAGTATAAAATATCGTTGTCATCCACACATTCCTATGTACGTACGCTATTTCATCTCAAATTAATATTCGTCACAGCGCTATCTAAAGTATGGCAAGATGCCAGACTGGGCGACCTTTTGACCTTTATCCAACGTAAGGGTCACGAGACCCAATAATAGTTTATTTTAGAACTGTCTTGAGAATACGATAAATACAATTTATTTTATCTATGTATAAAAATATATGTTTCGTTTGACCTTTATGCGCCATTAAACTATCCATGTGATACTTACATTTAGGGTAAAGTTAATTTATTATGTTTTTTCTGATTGTGTAGGTTTTGGTTTCCATACATCTTTTTTTCTTATTTAATAACAAGTTAGCCCTTTTCTCAGCGGCGTAGTTAAGTAACCAAGGGCCCTGGTGCAAATAAAAAATGGGGCCCCACTACTATTAGTCAGGGATCCGTAGAACATTTTGTACAATTAATTACTATTAAATTAATTTTTCGTTTAGTAACAAGTTCGTTTCGTTCGGTTCGTAACAACTTTTGGTAAACTACATTTGTAAAAATATGAAGTACGTCTGGTTATCGCCAGATCGCAAGGTATGTGAAGTCTGCCAATCCGCATTGGGCCAGTGTGATGGACTATTGGCCTAACCCCTCTCATTGAGAAGAGACTCGAGCTCAGCAGTGAGCCGTATATGGGTTGATAACGACGATACAAGTATGTGCAAAGACGGTCTTATTGCTTAGAGCAATATTT
The DNA here is from genome assembly GCF_947172395.1 of Bicyclus anynana. Lineage (NCBI taxonomy): Eukaryota > Metazoa > Arthropoda > Insecta > Lepidoptera > Nymphalidae > Bicyclus > Bicyclus anynana. The sequence continues at coordinate 6,958,468 of NC_069106.1, read as the reverse complement.
TCCAGACAGCCTTTGGATAAAATAATTAATTTTATTCAGTTAATGGGGATGATGACTAGGTTTGAATATATTGATTTTTATGATACATTCGGGTAAATAAGGTCAATGTTAACTGATTTATGCATAAAAAGCAAAGATTGTCTGGATATTTGCAAAATAAATAAGATTATAAAATTTCAAAATCTATTAAATTTTTTTTATCGTCATTACATGAAAATTCATACAGTTTTAGCTTCCTTACATTAAATGTAACAAATTTCAATAAATGAACTATAAACATAAACGCACAAATAACAAAGATATTAGTAATTTTGTTTGAACGCCCATACAAACCTAACGATCAGCGAGCCAACGACGTCACTAAATCGTGCCATTTTGTATGGAGCGTTTTTCAGGGAACCGCGGCAGCGCCGCTAATCTGACCCTTTAAATCCCTGTAGCTCCTAAAGTAATGATCGCATATACCCTGTACTTTTACAAAATTGCTTCGCTATTAGTATACACTTAATTTATATACAATTTAAAAAACTGTCATCATCCCTATTACTCCAGTATTACAAGAGGTCCTTTTTAAATGTATTCAAACACATCCCTTTATAATGTAATCTAATTTATTCAATAAAATGCTACGAAGGACTACGAAGTTTCCATGCGTGTAGGGCGATGCTACGCACGTAGCAATCAGGCTACGTTCGTCGTAGCTCGTAGCATGATTCAATTTATTAACACGAGTCGATTAACTTGATCGATCTGTTGATCGGTTTGCGGTTGATTCGCTTTGTATTGATTTTATGTTTTACGTAAGTTATTTTTTCCATCGTATGTTATGTATTTTATGACCTAACTAGTCGGTTCCCGTGGTTTTTTACGTCTAGATCCCATTTCTGTAGGAGTATCGGAATTACAGTAAAATAGCAAGGTCCCGTTAAAACTTCTGTTTGTTTCGCTAACTATTATCATAATAAAACTATTAATTAGTATGAAGCCTTTTTTATGACATTTAATGATAATTTAACCCTTCAAGAGGACTTTAATTGCTGTCAGAGAAAGTGAAAATTTCTTGAAAATTTCGTCCACTTAAAAATTCGTGTTTCACCATGTTTCATTTGTGTAATATGACTTCTATCTCTACACTAATGTGTAAGTGAAGTCATTTTACCAGGTTAGCTTAGTCCACCACGCTGGCCCAATGCAGATTGGCAGACTTCACACTTTCGTATAATTTCAATTTCCATTGTAAAATTTTAAGTTCCTTTGTTTTATTAATATTAAATATCTTATTGTAATTATATTTAGCAATTAGTTTTAGATATAGTTTAGAAAACGAGCGTCGACTCGTCAACAAATTGCTTGTGCTGTTTGAAGAGAGAATAGAATATGATAATAATTGTTAAGTAATTTCAATAAATAAAAAAACACATAAACTAAGAAAATTCTCAGTTATGCAGGTTTCCTCACGATGTTTTTCCTTCACCGTTTGAGACACCTGATATTTAATTTTTCAAATGCACAAAACTAAAAAGTTGGAGGTGCATGCCCTGCCCCCCATAACCAAGAAGCGAAAATTAGAAAGATGTATGGGAATGACATTTGCTATCGACAGGTCACGTGATCAAGATCTGTCATTCCCATACATTTTTCTAGTTTTCGAAGCGTTAACGATCGTAGAAAGAGAATCAACGTGCGACTTGGCTCAGGAGCGCTTTCCAACCTACACCTTCCAGAATCGGAGACAGAGGTCATATCCACTGGGCTCTCTTTATACTCATTCCTTATTTTATCCATTCTTGTCACAGCACACATCCATCTCAACATACGCATTTCATTCACATGCATTCCTCTATTACCGCCCAACATTCTGATGCATAAGCTTCCTCTCTGGAAAAATATCTAAAGGTTTATGAGAAGTAAAGAGAAAGAGAAATATATTGTATAAAAGACTAGCGGATGCCCGCTACTTCGTCCGCGTGAAACTCGATGTAAACTTTCAACTACCCCTACCCTGCCCTACCCCTACCCTATCCCTACCCTACCCCTACCCTACCCTACCCTACCCCTACCCTACCCCTACCCTACCCCTACCCTACCACTACCCTACCCCTACCCCGTTTTCTAATTATTATTAATATGAACTTTATACAATAACAATTTACAAATTTTAGTTACAAATCATTTGTATGGGAAAAAGAAATGGGCTATTTTTAGGGTTTTTCCAGCAATAATTCTAATTTTTCTCGCCGTAAAAACCATCTTTGAACTTCAACGAACATTTTAAAAAAAGATTTGGCCAAATTGGTCCAGGCGTTGTTGAGTTATGCGCTTACCAACACATTTTGCGATTCATTTTTATATTATAGAAGAGAAATATATTGGAAAACTATTTTGTTTAACTATTTATAAAAAATATTTTGCGGCCTCCGTAGCGCAGTGGTATGCGCGGCTGGGCAAATTGAGATTTTCTTAATTCGTCCAGGTCTGGCTGGTGGGAGGCTTCGGCCGCTAGTTACCACCCTACCGGCAAAGACGTACCGCCAAGCGATTTAGCGTTCCGGTACGATGCCGTGTAGAAACCGAAAAGGGTATGGATTTTCATCCTCCTCCTAACAAGTTAGCCCGCTTCCATCTTAGACTGCATCATCACTTACCATCAGGTGAGATTGTAGTCAAGGGCTAACTTGTAAAGAATAAAAAAAAAAACTTATGTTAAGTAGGAATCCATATTCATATTATTAAAATAAAAGGGCACACGATTAATCACTATACTTGTCACTAGTATGCCGACGCCGACGTGTCTGTCTCAATTCTAGGACAATGATGGCATCCAATTTCCACCAAAATATCAATTGTAATATTTTACTGAAATATCTATTCTATATCACGGATTTAAGGTGTAATACGATTGCAGTGGGATTATGTTTGTGACCGATATGTTGGTGTAAATGAAATGATGCTTTAAACTATTGTAATAGGGTTGATTGTTGGATGAATGTGTGGTATATGTGGACATGAAAAGCCGCGCAGTCGCCCGTTTTCCACCGTCAGTCGGCTCTGTGGCGCCACTGTGCACGGTTGTGTTTAGGGGTACTTAAAAAGCCATTTCCCGTGATTCCCGTCAATTGTGCATAAAATCTACCCAGTCAATTCTCGCCTTCCACTTATCAGTATCTTCCATATTACCTATATTATAACTGTAATCGTATAGACAGTAGTTTCGCTTTATGTAGGTATAGGCTTAAAACAAATATCGAAATGTGCAAGATCTTATGAAAACCGGCAACGTCAGGGGCGCCAAACCATCGGTGTGTAAGTTACGTAACTGTTCCGGGAAAATCGATAGCTGGGCGTAAATAGCGACCTACGGTTGGAAACAGCTGGCCGGCAGCCAGCCATGATGCAGCCTTCGGTGAGTGGAACATTTCACTATTAATTAAAACTCTTTAATATTTTTTTTTAGAACAAAACTTTTGTTTTTAAACCTTTTTTTAATTAATATTTTAGTGTCCCATGTTATTGATTAACGATAAAAATTAATAGCCATTGATATGGGAACCGTATAGTGTATCCCTTTCGCACTTAGGTACACTACTAAATTTTACGTATTATACGTTCGTTCGATATTTATGACGTCATCCATCGTATTATACAAACTATATACACTGATGGATTAAAACTATCCGCTCGTCTTTTGTTATCTACAACTATTAAAACGTTTGAGACATAATGGAACATTTTCACAACGGAAGTAACGGATATAATACTAGTATATCTAAAAATCTTCAAGATGCACTAACAAAGGTTAGCAATTAAAAATGAATCTGAAAGCAATACCTAAAATGCTTGCTTGCTAACCATATCACCAAGATGTTCAACTGAAAATCCTAGATCTATCTAGATATTAATAAATCAAAGTATATCTAGCAAACATTTAAGATGTACTAATAAAGGTTAGCAATTGAAAATATGTCTGAAACCAGAAGGCCTAAGAAGCTTGGCAACAAAGATAGGTTTTATTTAATAGAGTTTTGTAGCACACACTTAAGCTACTAAAGTACAAATTTAATAAAATTTATTCAAGTTAAAGTCGTAATATTAAAAATCACTATTAAAAAACCATTCTTCTCGATGTGGGACTTTTGAAAGTCCAAGTAACGAAGGTTCAAAGTGAGATTCTCCTCACGATACGCACCGTCTCAAGGATTACTGTCTTCTGCATTCCTTGCAGTCAAGCGTAAGCTTTTTATGTGTTGGTTGAAACTTTTCACTATTAGATTATGACTGAAACGACTATCAGAACAATAGTACTTTAATCAAGATTAATTTATTAATATTATTGTTAATAATTTTGACTGCCTTCGTGGCGCAGTGGTTTGAGCGGTGGATTTACAAGGCGGAGGTCCTGGATTCGATCCCCGGCTGGGCCGATTGAGGGTTTCGGCTGGCGGAAGGCTTCGGCCGAGGCTAGTTATAACCCTACCGGCAAACATGTACCGCCAAGCGATTTCACGTTCCGGTACGACCTCGTGTAGAAACCCGAAAGGGGAAACTCCTAACAACTTAGCCTGCTTCCATCTTAGATTGCATCATCAATTAGGTGAGATTGTAGTCAAGTTCTAACTTGTAAAGAATAAAAAAATAAAGGTGCTTAAAAATAATAATCTTTGAAATATTTAATCTCAAAGCTTTAGCATCAGTATAATAAGATTACAACCTCAAGAAACACGATTAGAATGAGGATTAAAAACAGCTCAATTTATTAATTGAACATGAAAGGCAAAGAAAATATAGCGGGTTAGATAATATTAAGCGTGGGTGTATAATCACTAACTTCTTGACCGGACTGAGATTTTTCAGTGAAAATTTCTTAAAAAAAAAAGAAAAGCTCAGTATTTCATACATGATACAGGGCTCAAACCCAGGACCTGGATAAGTCTTCACAAGAATCTACTGAACTCTGTCAACATCACTAAAGGAAAAATCTTTTTAACAAAAAAGTTGAACCGACTTCAAAGATGCATGAATGATGCAATGCACTATGTCCTTTCTATTGATAGCTTTGAAGGCGGTGCTACGCCAAATAGGCTCTTGAATTTTTTTTTAAATAATTTATTTTTCTGTTTTTAGTGTGTCCTAGAATAGTGACAATAAATGCCACAGTAGGGGCAATTTCGTTCACTTATTTTAGTTATTTTGACTTTAACACAAATTACTAAGCCGATTGTCGTGAAAATTACTCGTAAATGGGACCAATCTAGAAGTAAAATCTTTAAAAAAAATATTTTCAAAATTAGTTATTAAATGACGAAGTTATGAGGTAACTAACATAAAAAATCCGGGAAATCCCATAATTTTATTGTCTTTTGATGTAATAGTAACTTTTTACCAAACGAGTTGTTGTGAAAAACTGAATGTGTGTCTGAGTGGATGTGTTTAAAAATTATAAAACCCTAAACTGTTCAGTGATGGGAATCGAAGCCAGGACCTACATAGTCAGAACCACAAAACCGCCGCCAGAGAGGCCGTCAAAAATACCGGAATAGACTGCCTATAATACGTTTTTATTACTTAAAAAAAAATAATTTATATTAAGTAGGCTTAGTATACAAGCACTTTTGATAAATTATCAAGTTTGACTATTCGTAAAGACTCTACCACTGGTACTTTTACTGACGTATACGCTAGCTATTACGTCATTCAAACATACAGTCGGCCCTGAAACCTGATATTGTCACCCTTTCCGCCATTTACATTAAACCTTGGCCTTTACTGTAACGGGAAAAGTGTTACCAATTTTCAGTATTTTCTGACCGGCTTTTTGAAGGACGGCGTATAAACGTTAATATCAACTGATGGGTACTATACTCAGACTAATTAGATAAAGACCTGCCTCGCAAGACATTATTTTTCTGTCAACGTATATGATCAACGATCTTATGCGATTATAAACACTGTCTCTAAAGAATCGATGTTTCATAGTTTACAATCGTGTCCGTCGGTTAAAAACCTCCGTAAAAATACCTTTTTGTGTAGTTATATGGTGTAAAAAACGAACAAAAACTGCTAGTTTAGTATAAACTATGTATGAAATCTAAGCTAGTTTTCCTTAGAAAATGGCAGAAAATTTGTTCGTGAATTTGGGTGCGATACTAGTCCTTATGTATTTAGTCTGAGGTACTATACCACAGAACACAAAGCACTTAAGTTACACTTATGTACTAGTGTTTTTCAGATAGCATGGTGACGGTGACAGTCGCCTGTATGACGTTCATAATACGTACTATTATCGTGATCGTAAACTTTCAAGAGTGAAACGAATGGTCACCCGCACCATCCTACATGAAACGAACTGTAAACAATTTCTTAATTACAAACTACTTGGAGTACAGATATTTTATCATCACCATTATCAACCCATATTCGGCTCACTGCTGAGCGAAGGGTTAAGCCAATAGTCCACCACGCTGGCTCAATGTGGATTAGCAGACTTGACACACGCAGAAAATTAAGAAAATTCTCTGGTATGCAGATTTCCTCACGATGTTTTTCCTTCACCGTTTGAGACACGTTATATTTAATTTCTAAAAATGCACAACTGAAAAGTTGTAGGTGCATGCCCCGGACCGAACCCAAACCCTCCGGAATCGAAGGCAGAAGTCATATCCACTGGGCTATCACTAGGGCATCAAGTTAACTTAATCCGGTGGCTGTATAAAACTCAAAACACGTTATCGAAAGGAATCCTCAGTTTATACATAAACACACACAAATACCCTTTTCACTCATCTCACCACTACATTCAAAGCTTTGTTTCAAGGACGTCTCTCAATAGATGGAGTAGAATCAAACAATATATACAAGATCGATGAGTACTGAACTGAACCCCCCTATCCAAGTGGCATGTCGATTTTCTTTCTACGATCGCTAACGCTTCGAAAACTAGAAAAATGTATGGGAACGACAGATCTTGATCACGTGACCTGTCGATAGCAAATGTCACACCCATACATCTTTTTAGTTTTCGAAGCGTAAGCAATCGTAGAAAGAGAATCGACGTACCACTTGGCTAAAGGGGCTGGACTGTTCTTCTGCTCTGATAACTGTGAATAGGATCCTTTTACGAACATTTACTTCACGATAAATTCTATATTTAATCTTCATTTACATACAATTACGAAGATAATTCTCTACCTGAACAAGCGAGAGCGTGGGTGTTTAGCCAACGTTCAATATTCGCTTTGCGAGTGAGTTCACAAAGTCACTAATTAGGAGAGATATCGGTGAGAGTTCGTGACATTTAAATTATTTGCTCGATCCTCGCGAAAATACAGAATAAGGAGCTTAACGATGTACTTAATGGTTGTAAGAGGATTAAAAAAATACAAACCAACCTTTGTGTGGTATTTTTATTATTTTGTACTCAATTATTAACGCTACACTTCAATGATACCTGTAAAAAGTAAAAAAATCTAAAAAAATAAAACCTTAACTATAGCAAAGATTAATGGACGAAGAAATGGTTTTTTTAAGTAAAAATTGTCGAACCAACACTTCTTGACACTTTTTTTAACACTTGACAAGTTTTAAATTGTTTATGCGTATTTTTTTTGAGACTTAAATATCCACAAATTATAATTTATTTAAATTAAACTTTTAAGTAACGTCTAAAAACGCTGTCCGTATACGTAATTTATCTGTGACATTACGTAATGCAAGCTTTGTTTACTAGTTTACTCGGTTTATTAAAAATAAAAAAAGGATTTTTAATAAAAAACTGAAAGGCGAGAACTAGTAAACAAAACTTGCTTGACGTAATGGTACAGATAATTTACGTTTACGAACAGCGTTTTCGAATTTTTGGCCGATAGTAATATCTGCTAAGAACGGATTATGCGACAGAGCCGGATTAAAGAGGTCTAAAAGCTCACTCACGGGCGTCCGCTAGTTATAATATATAATTAATATAAAACCTCATTTAAAGCAAATAAAAATCGTTAACTCAAACAATCTTACAGAAAAACCAATGAAAATTTCATTTACATCGATGTGCTTGTTACCAAAAGCCTTTCACGTCAGGACTACAAAAGGAGGCTTCGAACGCAGACTGAAAATGAGATTTATTCAAGCGCCTCTTCTTTTTATATGCACTTCTCAATCGAAGAGATCCGCGGATTGAACGTTGAATTTATTCATTCGGTCTCAAGGAAGTCCTTAATATTTATTTTCTTTTTAAAGGCTGAATTTTATAGATTTTTGTAAAATATCCGTTCTAGTTTTTGTTAAATTATTTAATTAAATAACAAATATTGTATTCCAGAATGCATAATTATATTGTTAATCTGTGTATTCTCAACAAATAATTAATAAATAAATAGAGAAATACGCTAGGCGTCCACAGATCCGCATCGTACGAATCGGACGCATCGCATCAAACGGATTTTAGATTGGTATAGAAAGTCATACAAGTGCGTCCACTGATCTACATCGTACGTGTCGGACGCATCGCATCAAATGGATTTTATTATTCTTTGTTTAGAATCATACAAGTGCTTCCACTGATTCGTATCATATGAATCGCATCGAACGGATTTTATCCACCGTAAAATTAAAAATCCCTTTGATGCGATGCGTCCGATACGTACGATGCGGAGCAGTGGATGCATATAATTAACATCATTACCAGAATATTTTAATAATTATATGTTGTGAGCCAACGCGTTTAAAAGTAGTGAATGAAATAGTACAACATTAAAATTAAATGAAATCAATGAGACCCTTGAGACTTACTCGATCACTTGATTCCGTGAATTCGAGTATATAGCCCGGTCAAATTAAACCAAAAAATAAGAGTAAAGTTACCTAAATTCCTACCAAGCTGAAAATCGGTAAGATTGTTTAAAATATCATTAAAAACAAAATTATTATGTAATTAATATATTATATAATTATTATTAATTAAAATATGATGATGATAGTAATTTATCTTCCAGTAACAGATCTACATAGCCGTCCCGTAATGACGTCACAAAAAGAAGCTTCATCGCATATTTATCATCTGTATAAGCTAGACATTAAACATGGCGTAAAATCTAGCCACAAAGTCGCCCTCATGTTTACCGAGCCGGTGACCTCGTTTCCGAGATTCGTAAACATATATACAATATATAGTTTGTGTAAAGCTAATTCGACAATCCGCATTTAGGTCGTTTGATGACGTGGACCTTGCCGCATCTCAGCCACTTTAGTAGTCAGTAGCTTCATGTAGTACCTTCAAACAGATATAGAAGAAGAGCTTAATAAATCTAGATCTTCGTGATTTTAAAAAGGCTGATAGTTTTTCAGGCAACTTCTGAGTTTGAGTGATGGCTTTTGGAGAAAGCACATCACTTACAATTGAGCTATTATCAAAAAATACTTTTATTTGGTTTTATTTTTTGGTTAAAAACAAAATAAGGCTCTCTTGAGATTTTCTTCCATGTCAATATTATGTGAAATGATTATCAATTTAAAATTTACTAGCAGACGCCACGTGGTTTCATTCATTTATAAAATATAGCCTATAGCACTAAGGGATAGTGTAGCTTCCAAACAGCAAAAGATTTTTTCAAATGGGTTCAGTAATTCCAGAGCCTATTCAAAACATACAAACAAACAATCAAGTGATTCCTCTTTATAATATTAGTATAGAAAACTACTTATATACTAACTATATTATGAGCTATATTTGTATATGCTCAGTAAACCTATTCAATAAAAAATATAAATAATAAATTAAAAAATATATGCATATACAGTACGTAGAAATTCTTACGCAGAAGTACGTAGAATCGATGTCAATAATTGGTAAAGTGCCCAGATGGCTGGCAGTATTGCCACGTTGCATGGAAATACTGATTCTCTAATCTAAATATAGGCCAGCCTTCTGGTCACAGAAGGCGTCGATTAATCGCTTAGTAATCGTTTTATAATTCTACTTTCTTAGCTTCGTCTAGATTAGTATTCGATGATTGTAGCTAGAAAAATAATGTTTCTAAAAGCCATTTCTAAAAGTAATTAGAACATAATTTCCTGGAAAGTGGCAAGGTCGAGGAAAATTGAATTTTCTCAGAGTTGTCGATAGAGAAGTTTTTCAATGTCAATCGTGACTTTCTTGAAACAAGCTTAGAGTGTAAGACTGAAGCGATTTCCAACAAATAAAGAAAAATAAATTATCTCGTCTCGTGCAAGCCTCTCACGTACATCCCGACACGTAATTTACAATGTTTCATCTTCAGTCACATTCAATTTTGTTAGCCGCTTGTTGGTGTTACTTAACTCAATAACGTTATAAAGAGTGTTGTTATTTGTACATCAGTTTACATCAGTATACATCAGTCATGCAAAATGTGGAAATTTTCGTTAATTTACTCGTTTTCGTATTGTTAAAACGTTAATATTTTTTCAAACGGATCCCTAAACAGTGGTTCCAGACCCACAACATTTTTTAAAGACCTATTTAACGATACCCTATATGAGATAAAAAAATAAAAAAATACATTTATGTGAGATACCCCAAAAATATTTTTCAAAGATTTTATTTTATGACTTTGTCGCCATTCTAGCATTAGAATCCCAACGTCCATTGTCTCTTCGAATTATATTCCCTGCCCATTGCCACTTCAACTATAGGTAAATTAGGTTGTGTAAAATTCGAGGTCAGAAAATACAATTATAACGTAATTAAGTTTATAATAACATAACATAGGCTAGCCGTCTTGAAGACGTGACTTGTCAAATAACTTTGCTCATAAAGCCTTCTAAATGAAGTGGAAACATCCCATTCGTTATGTAACCCAGACCCGAGTCTCAAGGCTGCCTATTAATGCCCGCTCAGATTCTGTAGATTTGGAACTTAATGGTTTGGTGAAGGGTGGTTTAGAGGAAAATTAAAGGCTCCTTTAAAATCTTTACATTACAAGCCGCGACCCGCAGTTTCAATCGCGTACTTTTTAGTCCCTTGGGAGTATGGGAATAAAATGTAGCATGCTTATATTACTTGCTGATAGTGTGACTTTCCGTAACGAAAAGTGTGACTAACAAAATTATATGAGACTGAAGATTGTAATTTTTTGAGATGAGACAATTTATTTTTCTTTAATTTTACTCTTTAAGCTTATCTCGAAAAATTGATGATTTTCAATGACAAATTTTCTCTATCAACATATATACAATCATACATAAAACATCTATACGTACAATGTACATACAATGTACGTACATACGGATCAATACGCATACGCTTTTTTTTTGTAAAGTGCTAATTTTTGTTAGAGTCAAGAGTCCCTGGAGTTAAATTCTCAGCCCAGAGTTGAGAAGTTGCTGGTTTTACGCATCAGTTGTTTGTAGAGCACGTTAAGTCAGTCTCGGACTCTCGGTCATAATCGAAGGGTCGTTCTGGTAGGCTGTTTTGGCCTGAGCGTATCAGTCCGTGTGCCTCCGAGATCGTAGGTTAAAAACTCAGAATACAAAAAAACACCAGAAGCCACGTTTAGATGTCATTATATAGCGCGCAGTGTGTACAAAAATTGTAGCAACATCCCGCACTCTTCGCACTTCCCACCCGCGTAATGTTGCTAGTACATGACGATTTTTCCTTATTTTGTGGTAAAAGTTTATAATGTTAGAAGGAAAACAATAAGTGTATAACTGTATAGTTCATCACATTAAATGTTAACTTATATGGTAAATTGACGGCCTCCGTAGCGCAGTGGTATGCGCGGTGGATTTAATGTGGGAGGCCCTGGGTTCGATCCCCGGCTGGGCCGATTGAGGTTTACTTAATGGGTCCAGGTCTAGCTGGTGGGAGGTGTTTTTCTGTATTCTGAGGTTAAAAAGCCCAGGTCAGATATCCGGGACTTTCATCGCTGCCGAAGACGCTGTGTAGCTTGTGTTTGTGTTGCCTGAAAAAATAAATTGTTATTATTGTAATGTTAATTAATAATAGGATAATCAATAATAATTTTATTTTTAATATAAAGATTTTATGCCTTATATTCAATTTATTTCACTTACTAAATACTAGACTACTTTTATATTTACCGCACGTAATGTCACCTTGACGTGTTTTGACATTTATATAACCATAGACAATTTATTATGTTTTATCTCTTCACGCTGTAGAAAAGCGATCGACATGAGTCGAAGCGTAGACTATCTTCGTCATCGTTTAGATTACAAGCATTTTAACTTGGCTAAGGCTGCTGGGAAGTATTATATCGGTCGTTGTGTCATCGTCTAGATCTACAATCAGCTGATTGGAGGTGCAGTTCTCTCAAACCTCAACCACTAGTTGGTTGAGTTGGGGCTCTCTCAAGATGAATTTTCAAGAGCTGTTCATAAAAGCTAGTTCATTTCTCATTACTTCTTTTTTTTATTTTTTAACAATATAAGTATAAAATACAAAACATTATTAAAAACTTATTTAAAAAATCCACCCTCCCGCTGCGGGACATTTGAGTGCCCAAGCAACCGGTGGTCAGGGCTCTAGAGTGAGGAACCTCCTCACAATACGCGCCGTCTCAAGAATCACTGCCTTCTGTATCCGACTCTTGATCCAACAGTTAAGCGAAAGCTTCTTAAGGTTTTGGTCGAAGCTTTTCGCTATAAGACCATTGACTGAAACAACTATCGGAACAATAATAGTTGACTCAACATTAGTTCATTATTCTTAGGATACGAATCCATCACAAATCACAATGGTCTTTGTAAGTGAGAGACGAAGTAGGCAATAGGATCAAGTTCCCCGAAGTCCTCGAGCCGAGTGCTAAAAGCCGCCGATGGACTATTGTGGGCTGACTCCGAGTGACGTCAGAGGGTCCTCGAGATGACATCCGATCCCGCTAATAAAGGGGAGATTTTCCTTGCCGATATTTTTACCACTAAATATTTATTGAAGGAAGCTAGTGAGCGAAATATGAGAGAAATATCTACTGATATTCTTCTTCTACAAGCTTTTAAGTTTAATCTATACTTATAATAAACTGAAAGTCAAATTCTATACATTGAAGTTATTTTGAAAATTTTTGTCGGATGGATTAAATTATCGATTTATTTTATATCTCTCTGTTTGTCCGTGTTTTTTTGTTGACCGGGCATCACGCTGAAACTACTAAATGAATTTTAGTAAAAGTTATAAAATATTTTTTTTCGCAAAAATTTAATCACAACGGGGTAAAACAGGGGTTGAAAGTGCATATGGAAAGTCCTTCATTATTCAAGTCACATTTGTAAAAATTGATATATAACTACCAGAAAAATACTAAAAAAATAATGTCATTCAAGAATTTTGCCAAAATTCTACCCCTAATGAGGCTTTAAATTTTTTGAGTATAAATCGTTCACGTTTTAGTTAGATTTCATAAAATGATTAGTAGACTATTTATTAAATAAAAAACATGCGAAAATGCATAATCTGAAATAGGGGTTGAAAGTTTACATCGAGCTTCACGCGGACGAAGTCTCGGGCGTCCGCTAGTCAATAATAACTAAAATTTAAATTTTAAATAAAAATATTTTATTTAAAATTTAAATTATGATGAGAATACTGTGTTGCGTTACGTCTTGATTTTTACAATACTTTCCAAATAATCGACTGTCTGTTTATTCCATCCGGCATGCTCTAAATGTTTTATGGAGTATTTTAATCTACTTTTTATTTCGATATTCTTACAGAAGTGGGATCTATAGGTTGGAATTATGGAGAAAAGAGTGTTTTCATAACGCAAAACGGAACGTAAAACCAAGTTTTCCGCTCATCAGATTAGACATATTATCAATAAGCGCCTGCAGCGTGAACCGGAGAGTACCTCTAAAGTATTGATCTGACACTTTTCTATACAACATGCTACACAATCGCCTGATGTTGCGCATCGATATTGGAAAACGAACTTTAACACTAGAGAATTAGGGTACAAAATAACTTTGATTACACAGTGATATTTTATACGGTAGTTGCTCATCTTACAACTTTAGTAGGACCAAACTTTCTTGCTTATGGCTCGGGTTGGACCTTCCTCATATTAGGGTAACTGGCTATTATAATTAAATATGAACATTATTAATTTCGTATAGTACTTGGAATAAGGATCCCAAATATACAAATTCAATAAAAAATTGTGAAAAATTAGAAAAGTGAACGCCAAGAACAGTGTCTGCCATTTCGTGACGTCATAGTATTAGTAAAGTTATCGATTTTTTGCTTTAAAACGATCTTAATGCATGCATTTCATGCACAGTTTTCCTGGTATCTCGTTAAATACAAACATGATACACTTTCGGTGTAAATATTAAAAATTATGGTTTTTAATAAAAATTTAAAAAGGCGAAATTAATCAGAACTATCTTATATAATACATTTAAATTGAACTTTTGATTAAACATCCGATAACGCTGACCGCCATGATAATATTTATAATACAGACTTTCTTGATGAGTACTGTTTACCAACAAAGAAATTAGAAATGAAGGTAGGAAACGCATTGAAAGTTTGGGAGTATGGGTCTATATTCAAATCAAATCGAAATCAAAAATCATTTATTTCAAGTAGGCTCAGTTTACAAGCACTTTTGACACGTCAGTTGACTATTTGTAAAGATTCTACCACCGGTTCGGAAGACAGGTTCTGCTGAGAAGATACCGGCAAGAAACTCAACAGTTGCTCTTTTCAAAAAGTCATACAGTATTGTATTTCAGTATTTTTACTACAGGTTAATCGGGATCAAGTAGTAATAGTGTAAGAAGTAGTTAATAGTATTTCGTAGTTCCGCAGCTATTACCCTTAGCTAAAGCCCGCGTTACAGTCATTAAACGTTTAACTTATAGGGCTTCTCTAATGTAGGTACTAGCCTACGCCCCGCAGTTTCATCCGAGTAGTTCCCGTTCCCATAACGATACGGGGATAAAATAAAGCTTATGATACTTACAAATAACGTGGCTTTCTGGTGGTACAAGAATTTTCAAAATTGGTTCAATTCATCCAGTGATTACCTCCTACAACACCACAAACTTTACCTTTTTATAATATTAGTGTGATATACTAATGTAATATAGAGGTAAAGAAAAAGGAGAAAGTTTGTGTGTAAGTGTAAATAATTATACTAATAAAAAAGAGTCGTGATAACCCAGTGGATATGCCTCCGATTCCGGGGGGTGTAGGTTTGAATCCTGTCCGGAACATACACCTCCAACTTTTAAGAAATTAAATATCTCGTATCTCAAACGGTGAAGAAAAAACATCGTGAGGAAACCTGCATACCTGAGAATTTTCTTAATTCTCAGCGTGTGTGAAGTCTGCCAATTGGGCCGGCGTGGTGGACTATTTAGCCTAACCCTTCTCATTATGAGAGGCGACTCTAGCTCAGCAGTGATTTAAATATGGGTTGATAATGATGATAATGACAAAAAAATATCATCTATTAAGATGATGAGAGAAGATGGTTGATTAATCACAAAATTTACTTAAATGCCTGTAAAGCCAGACTTTCTACATTTTACCGAAGTTCAAAAGTATAAATACACCTAGACACTGGAAAACACCCACGCTCATCACACAAATATTTTCATTCAGTTCTGGGAATCGAACTCACGGCCGTGTATGCAGAAAGCAGGGTCACTAGCCACTGTGACAACAAGTTAAATAACACAGACAACATTGCCCTCTAATAAAACATCTTTAATGTTCAAAATTTGACCTGTTACTGTTTTTTTATAAGTAAAGATATTTGATTAACTAAATAAAATCCACCTTCAAAAACAAAGATAAAACAAAGTTCATAGTTACACTATCTATACAAGTCAATGTGTATCTCGTGCGCACTAACTTGACAACTGACAAGACAAGACTAACTTGACAACTGACTGACTCTGGCTACCAAACATTTTTTTTTAATTCTCTACAAGTTAGCCCTTAACTACAAACTCACCTAGTGATGATGCAATCTAAGTTGGAAGCAGGCTAACTTGTTAGGAGGAGGATGAAAATCCACACCCCTTTAGGTTTTACACGACATCGTACCGGAACGCTAAATCGCTTGGCAGTACGTCTTTGTCGGTAGAGTGGTAACTAGCCACAGCCGAAGCATCCCACCAGCCAAAAACGCATAACCAAAAAAAAGCATAACCAAACAAACACAGTACAAACATCATTCGAGTTTCAAGTTATCCCGCACGAGTTGTACCGTGTAATATTATATTCGTCTTGCAGTAGTCCCACGCGCCGTGTAACGATAACCCCTCGGGGCTACTTTACGGTTGTTCAAACATTCAGAGCGGAATCCGCGCGCGCCCGATTTTATTGAATTACATGAGAGCCTTGTTTTAGCTTTAATACTAAAAATACTTGCTATCATTATATATAACGGGGAACAGACTAAATTCCACTTCTTATAACGGAGAAGCCGTAGCCTCAGAGCAGATTCTAAGCTTTACGTGCTTACGATGGCAGATACACAAAGTGACATTATCGATCATTACCGGAACGACCGCCTAACTTGCTAATACAGTTCTACCCTCTAACTACAATATTGATCAAGTATATATAGCGCTGATACTATCAGATGTAAACCAGGAGTAATTATTATATAGCAGAGAGTCAAGCACGAGCGGAATTACTGACTGGCAACCGCTAGTAGCAGGGTTAAAGACGTCGTTTATAAGCTTTACCATTAAAACTAAAATCAATTTTTTCCTCACAGCTCAGAAGGTATAAATACTAAACTTTGTTTGCGAATAGGTTAACTATAGGAGCGTGGAATTAACATTGTGTGTCGCGTTGAGTCCGAATGCGTTGAATGGTTATTTATGCCACTGTCATGTTATTATGGCCATTGTAGCACTAGTGATTTATATGCAATAAGGCGAAGCCAAATTGCACAATAAACAATACGAGTGCTGCAATGGCTAATTACGTGCAGTGGCAAACAATACTGATTCGACTACGCTGGGCATGATGTCCTCGATTTAGTCTCGGTCTGGACTTTGTCTCTTATAAGGAAGCCTGAATTGTAGCCAATGCCATGGAACTGTTTAAGAATTTTAAAAAAAATCCGCAGTAGCAGGGTTAAAGAAGTCTTTTACAACCGGTCAATGCTCTCCTTCCTCGCTCGTTTTGCCTCCCAGACAAGTAACTAACAATTCAATTGCCGGAATAAACGGATAACTCACCTATTAGCTTCTATATCATTATCACTATTTAATAAATGGAAGACGACTGTCCATTTCAAGAACGCGATTACAACTGAACTGCTCAACTAGCAGACTACAGTGGGGGCAGGGTACCCCACCTGTCAAGCGTACCGGCTACACGCCATTTTGAACGCAATGCTATTGGATGAGAGTCACGTTATCAACCTTTTACAATCGTATTTATTTAAACAGTAAATAATTATATACCAATGACATGAAGACTTGATTCTAATATTATCACAATAATTAACGTAGATTTTGCCGATAAAAAGAAACTCACTCACCGATATATATATTAATCAAAATAGTGTGGAAAGCTACATGCGTTAACACATTAGCACCGTGTCATATCAGGGAGACAGAATCAAAACCAGGAGCCGCAGCAGAAAAATTTTAAACCGGTGAGCGGCACAAGTATGCCTCTCTGACAAGAGTTACATATTCGTACCGTGGAACCGCAGTGCTAAAAAAAGGCTCCGAATCATTTCACCTTTCGGCTAGATGCCTCAACTGGTGAGAGAAGGGCTGGCTCATTTTTTGCGCAAAGGATCAGCCTGGCTGTCCAGCACGGAAATGCTGCCAGTATTTTTGCCACCATTCCACGTGGGCATGATTTGTATAGTTATTAGGATAAGTTAGCTTAAGTTCCTTCTTTCTCAATTAAAAAAAATATAATTAAAGAAAAATTTAAATAACATTATCTTTAGTATTTTTCTAGTAGTGCATCCCAATTCTTTACAATTAATGTAAGTTAAAACTTTAAGGACTTCCCGTACTAACTTCGAATCCAAAGTATCCTATAACCTTCTCCGTATTAGTATCTCAAATTGTGCCAAGTTTCATTTGAATTCATTCAGTAGTTTCAGCGTGATACCCTGTCAAGAACAGACAAATACGGATAAAAAATTAAAATTTTCTAAATATGTTCAATGTATAGAATTTGTTCTGTTACAGTTTTATAAGTATAGATAATTAGATAAAAATGACTACTCGCAACAATAACAAATTATTCACAATAATACAAAGTAATGAGATCAAATGTTATAAAGTACAATGAAACACGTATAGACATACAGATAGTCAGTTCAAATGTCAATGAGCATTATGTATAATATTTTAAAATGGTTTGTGGTATCTGATATTTAGGTTATCCATTCTTCCATAGTAATGTTATAAACTAGCAAGACCTCGCGGCTTTTTCTTCTTCACTTTCTAGTTGTAAAATTCTTTGTGAGTTTGGGAGTGTAGAGTTAATCCAACCTTCAAAAACTGTGAAGGTTGGATACAATCAATTTAGTATAGTGGGACGCTTGGGTATTCTTTCTATATATTGTATAGTTATTGCGTGATATGTAGGCTACGTATATTTTAACTGCATGGTTCGGTTTGTATATAATAATTTCCAAACATACTAATAAAATGTCGAAGGTCTGTAAAGACGGTGTACTAACGCTAGTTGAACGTGAAAACGTCAGAAAACACTGATGAAATGATTGCATTTTTCAAAAGAAAGTTTAATTATCGTATTTAAAACAATAAATAAATAAAATACTGTTCGTTTTTTCTAAAATACTGTTAAATAATTAACACCAGAATATATTTTATTTCTTGAATAAAAAGTTGGCAACCCTAGAGCGAGGGAACGGCGCATGACGTCATCTATTTTCGTTGTCATGTCAAAAACATGTTTCTGCTTTGCTATGATAACTAAGTACACGCGTTTTTGTTTTTACACACAAAACGCATGAATCTATCTATACTTATAATAAAACTGGTCGAATTCTATTCGAGATTTTACTTATACCATTTGTAACAACAAACGTTAGCGTGGCATAACAGGGCATAACTGATGACAGCGTCATTTAGAATCCATACTTATAATACGAATTATATACTTATTGTACAATCTATGTGTGTATGTATGTATGTTCTGTACATTGAAAATATTTTGAAAATTTTTGTTGGGGGGAATCATTATATAATCGATACTGAAGCTAAAAATATTTTTTGTCTGTCTGTCTGTCTGTCTGTCTGTCTGTCTGTCCCTGTTTTTTTTGTTATTCGGGCATCACGCTGGAATTACTGAATGACGGTTTAAAACCATAATCCGAAGCAGGTTATAGCAAAATAAAATTAAAAGGGGGAGAAATAGGAGTTGAAAGTTCGTATGGAAAGTCATTTATTTTTAGAGTTACAGTTTTAAAAATATGTTCATAAATCATAAAAAAAATGCGAAATATAAAGTAATTCAAATTTTTTAAAATTCAACCCCTAAAGTGGTGAAATAGGGCTTGAAAGTTTACATTGATTTCCACGCGGACGAAGTCGCGAGCGTCCGCTAGTTAAAACTAAAATCAATCCTTTCCTCACTTACCTACTCCAAAAAGTCTTCTCAGAGTCTTTATGGGTGCTTGAATAACGACAGACCAATTAGTCTCCCTGAACTTTTATCTTGGACGCATGTATTCATAGTTTCTTTTATCATGACCTAAAACAAAAGGCCAAGAGATAATACAATGCAAAACACATTTAGAATTGTGTGAGGCTGGATACTAGTGTAGTTTGCTTTAAGGTATGTAATGATTTGTGTATAAATAGAAATAAATAATATAAATAAATAAAAATGAATTGTTTAACTGTGGGACTGAATGTAAGAATAGTTTGTTTATGGTACGTAATTACGATTTTAATATTTCAATAGGAAGATCTTGTATAATCTTTAATAAATGAACATGAATCTAAATATATATAACTCAAAGGTGACTGATTGACTGACAAAGTGATCTATCAACGCACAGACAAATATATATATATGACGAAGGCATACCTTTAAAAAGGATTTTGATAAATTCTATCCCTAAGGGGATTAAATAGGGGATGAAAGTTTGTATGGAAAGTCCTTCATTTTTAGAGTTACAGTTTTATTAATTTGTTTATAAATTACAAAAATAAAATACAAAATATAATGTGATTCAAGAATTTTTAAAATTCAACCCCTAAAGTAATGTAATAGGGGTTGAAAGTTTACATTGTCCACGCGAATGAAGTCGCGGGCGTCCGCTAGTTATATATAATATTTTTATAATTAAAATTACATTAATAAAATGTAGAAGGTGAATTTTGCAACAAACTGACAAAAGTGCTCATTAATCATTAACGAAATTAACAGTTCTTTCGGATTAACTTGACACGAGGCTCTAATAATGTTTGTACTGTGTTTGTTTGGTAGCCAGGTGTAAAGTTAATGCGCACGAATTACTACTTATATATACTTTTGCTAAAACACAGAACAGAAAACGCAAGTTAACGCTTTCTAAAAAAGGTCAAACCTCAAACTATTGTTGTAAAATCTCTTTTCTTCTAATGAAGTTATTAACATAATACTGTATTTTTGGACATTTATTAGTTACTAGTGGACGCTCGCGACTTTGTTCGCGTGGAATTCAGTTTTTCTCAAATCCCACGGGATTTTTATGAAATGAAAAGTAGCCTAGTGTTAATCCAGAGGGAAAAGTAGCCTAGAGTTAATACATTTCAAATTTCAGCCAAAAAAGCCGCAACGTAAAGGAGGAACAAACATACACACACACAAACTTTCGCCTTAATAATATTAGTATTATTAAAGTACGTTTTAAAACGTTTTTGACAGTATGACAGTACCATGGGGGTGAAACTTCCGCACAGTTCGCTTACGTAAAATATTTTGTATGAAGTGCTGTCTTCCAGCGCTCACGGTACAAAAACTTAAGCGAAGTTTTCTCAGGCATAATATAGATGGCACGCATGAAGCACATTATTTGATTAAAATCACTCCTGTTCAGTCTATGAAAGTTTAAAAAAATATAGTTTCAAATATGACAGTTTAGCTGTCTTTGAATTTTTTCTGTTGTTGCTATAGTGATGTTTATGTTATGTCAATAAAAAGTCAGCACACAATCGGGATCAGAGTTTAATTTAAAGCATGGTGACAGTGGTGAACGAAAAATATTAAAATAAGATGTAATCGGTACAAATAAGTGTTTATAATGGGTATTACTTGTGGATTTGGTATGCATAGTGAATAATTAACCATGGAACATGCTCGACCACCATCGGAATTATGCTCAGAAGGCGGCCCGGTGTGTCGCGAAACGGCGTGGCGAAAATGTCGCCAGCAATTTTACGAATTCTTAAAGGTGATCAGTGGTTATTTATAATCATAAACGTCAATATTCATAGTTGGTGCACTAATGTTATCAGGCTGCTGAAGTGCATTAAGATATTTTCATAATCACAAAAGAAAAAATAAATCGTTGAATAATAAGAATCTTCTTTTCTTTCTTTGATTAAAAATCCTTGAATATTTGAAGGATTATTGCAATTTGTTTTCCTTATTTCTATATATTTATAAAATTTGGCTATTTTAAATATTTGGGTACATTAGTATTATATAGTGAAATAGGTGATTTTGTAAATATTATGTTTATGTTAAATTTTTTTCATTAATAATTCTTATATAAGAATTAAGGAAAACAAACAGCAATAGTCATACAACTAAAATATAGATTGTACTCGTAGAGAGAACGCCATCTATGGGTAGCCAATAAATCTAATTAGAATGCGCCATCTAGTGATCACGGTACATAACTTTTTTTAATCGAAATGAGAGTTGCGTATCTATCTCAATATATAATGTATCATCTATGGACAGTACGATGAATGATGTCAATCCGTCTTCATTAGTTTTCGGAGATTAATAAGTCTAATTTTCCACATATTTGGGGTAAAATTTCTTACAGCTTTTTGACCAAGCATGTGCTAGCCTTTCAGTAAACAAAACCAAATTAAGCTACGAGTATGTGAGCGTTTCTACCAAAGTTCAGCTCAACAATATTATTTTGACACTTACTTGGTTCAATTCCTACTTAACTGTAATTCCAGGTATAACCTAAACCTATTATCACTAATCTGCGGCATACCACAGCCTACTCTACTCAGGCTTTATAGTTGTACTACCGGAATACCGCAAGAAGTTTGTTTTTTGAGCAATGCCTTTAAAGAAGTAACCTTGCCTTTTAAGTAAGTACTTCTACGGCGTACAAACTGACCACATTTTCAGTTAGGTCATCTGTTAGGTCATTATATTTATTCAATTTTATACTGTAGTCGTTTGAAATGTTAGTGTTTTACATAATGTTGTTTCTACAACTGAATAACATGTTTGTTGTTACAGAGAATGCGGAAACCACGTCGGCACCGCTGGCTGACTCTGTCGGTGGTGATGATCGCCTACTCCGTGTTCCAAGCGGTGATGAGCACGCCGTCCGACCCGCCGGACAACCCGGACAAGCTGCCGGAGCCCACCGGACCAAACGTGCCTGACCTCACTAAGACTACGAATACACTAAAAGGTGAGTATCTTTCTATAGTGGTGATGATCGCCTACTCCGTGTTCCAAGCGGTGATAAACACGCCGTCCAACCCGCCGGACAACCCGGACAAGCTGTCGGAGCCCACCGGACCAAACGTGCCTGACCTCACTAAGACTACGAATACTCTAAAAGGTGAGTATCTTTTTAAAATGGTAATAATCGCTTGCTCCGTGTTCCAAGCGGTGATGAGCACGCCGTCCGACCCACCTGACAACCCGGATAAGCTGCCGGAGCCGGATCAAACGTGCCTGACTTCACCAAGACTACGAATACACTAAAAGGTGAGTATCTTTGTATAATGGTGATGATCGCCTACTCCGTGTTCCAAGCGGTGATGAGCACGCCGTCCAACCCGCCTGACAACCCAGACAAGCTGCCGGAGCCGGATCAAACGTGCCTGACCTCACCAAGACTACGAATACGAATGTTTCAGAAGATCCGTCTTTCGTTTCAATGTTATGTCTAAAAGGGCAGGATAATCGGAAAAGATTCAGGAACCCACTGGACTAAACGTGCCTGACCCCACTAAAACTAAAAATACACCTTTGATAATGTTACAAAAGACCTTCCGTTTTCGTTGCAATGCTGTTTCTAAACAATCCGATTTGAAGTATTGACAGTCCGGAAAAGTGCCTGAATAAAAGAACCTATTATAAATGGATTAAAAATTTGTCTCTTTTTACCCGACTGCGACGAAGCAGGTTAATTTGCTTAAATAATTCTATTATTCATAAAGAACTTAACAAAATCTGCATCTATTAAATTGAATAATCTTATTAATTTCGTTAGTATTAGCATCTGAAGCGACTCCAATCCTCACAAAAGAAGAGAGCACAAATGGAGCGGACGGCAAGAAGTCCATGAAGGGTTTCGAAATTGAACCTGAAGAAGGGGAAAAGAAGAAACAAAAAGACGCTGGATATGAAGATGTAAGTTATCTTAATAAGTAATACTAGTCAATAAATAAATTATTGTGATAGAATCTTATGAAAGGAGATGGTCCATTTGAGGTCCACTCTTGTAACCCCATATCATTAAAATTTAAAAAAAATAAAGAATTTTATTAAAATAAATTAAAGTGAATAAATCTAACTAAATAAAAAGAAATAAATAAAATAAAAACCCAAGTTTTTGAGTTATATCAAGATGGCGCCCTTACACTATGACATGACAATTGACAGCAACGTCAAAAAGACTATTGCATTGAAAATGTCATCAATACGCCATTCTTAACCATACTAGTGTTGCATTTCTTGGGAGAGAATGAATATTATTTCGAAAGAATTAAAGTAAGTAGATTTGTATAAACAAAAATAGTTAAAATTTTTATTTTCTTTTATTTCCGCCAGGGTACAACGACTGATCTGGGCTCCATACAATTTTGGACCATCTCCTTTGAATTAATTACTGAGATAGCTGTAGTGTTTCTACACTGTTTTAGGTCTATATCTGGAAAATACCTTACGTAGCAGTAAAGTACTCTTCTTTAAGACTAACTCTCATGTGTCTCGGATACTAATCGAACAAATGTATGTTAAATATGTCTCGTGAATAGCCTGGATTTAGATCAGAGATCGGAATATCCGAATTCACTTTGAGTTTTATTATATAAGTTTATCCGTAACTGCGTAACTGCGTAACCGCTTTAACATTCAAAATATTGATAATTTATATGAAAATTATGTTCGAAAGGGAGAAGACACGGTAGCAATTCGAGAAAATGAAAAAATAGAAGAAGAAGAAGAAGACGCCATTCCTACCGTTCATCCTCTACGGAACTGTACGCCGCCGGCCATTGAACAGGTAATTTCGAAAATTGGACCTCTGCTTCCGATTCCGGAGGGTGTGGGTTCAAATCGGGGCATGCACCTCCACCTTTTCAGTTGTGTGCATTTTAAGAAATTAAATATCTCTTGTCTCAAACGGTGAATAAAAAATATCGTGAGGAAACCTGCATACCAGGGAATTTTCTTAATTCTCTGCGTGTGTGAAGTCTACCAATCTACATTGGGCCAGCGTGGAGGACTATTGGCTTAACCCCTGTCATTCTGAGAGGAGACTCGAGCAGTGTGCTGAATCTGGGTTGGATAGGATGATGAATGTATATTGATATTTTCCGCAAATACAATTCTGTTCTCCAACGTTCCATTGTTTACAAACGTTGTTGATTCAACATCTTGGAATTCTCCCGTATCGGATTGAAGATGTTTTATATTATCGAACCTGAACTATTCGTTTATCCTGTCGCTTGCAGAAAATAATAGCTATTGAACTCGATTGTCATTTAATGGTTATCTATAAAAGATGTGCCACAAGGTCATTTTGTGTAAAAAAGGATATTTTAAAAGAAGATTTGTATAGGAAAACTGTAGGACCAGGAATGGCATCGCCACATACAGATTGTCAGGTTTTCGTCTACAAAAGCTGTTTATATTAGTTTCTGCGAAAGACTGAAACAATCGTTTAGTGCTTTTCAATGCTTTCGCTCTATTTTATTTATAAATAGAAAAAAAGAAAATAAATTTATTCAAATTTAAGTGTTACAAACAGTATCCTTCCCTAAAGACAGCATGTCTGTTTGTAACCCTTAAAAAAGAAAGGGTGTACAGCTCAGCATATGCCGTGTACTATATAACTATACAAGCATAATACACGGCGCTGATTTTCAGCTGACTTTTACTTTCAGTTCCCGCGTCCACTGATGGGTCAGACAGCGAGGAAACACGGCGGCCTCATCCTCCACATCCTGGTGGCGGTGTTCACTTTCATTGGGCTGGCTATCGTGTGTGACGAATACTTCGTCTCCAGCTTAGACAGGATTTGTGAAGGTGACAGTCAAAACACATATCATACTAAAATTTATATTATAAAAGCGAAAGTAGGTCTATCTGTCTGTTACCTTCTCATGTTTATACCGTAGAATCGATATTGCTGAACTTTAGTATAGAGATATATTGTACCTTGGAGAAGAACATGGCCTACTTTATATCGTGAAAATATAAATAGAAGGATATAACAAATTTTTGTAACAAATCTTTGTTTGGATTCTGTTGAGAGATTCTATTGAGTGGCTCTAACGTTCATTTTGTTTACAGAATTGAAACTAGCGCCGGATGTAGCGGGTGCCACGTTCATGGCAGCTGGTAGTTCAGCTCCTGAGCTGGCTACCGTCGTTATTGGTGTCTTCTGTGCACAGGATGACATTGGTCAGTATCTTAATATTTATTTATTCCATTCGAAATAGACCTCTATGTAATAGTAAATGTCACCCGATCAGCACCACCTCGTCCTCCTCGGTGTTAGTCATATCCAAGTACAAATCATCTGTAAATTGCATCAACTAAATCGCAGGTGTGTCCGGAGTGATCGGGTCCGCAGTGTTCAACATAATGTTCGTGATATCCGTGTGCGCGCTGTGTGCCGGCACCGTGTCGCACCTCAACTGGTGGCCGCTCTGCCGGGACTGCTTCTTCTACGCGCTCTCCATCCTCGTCATGCTGTGCACCATCGCCAATGGATACGTGTCCTGGTGAGTGATATTCGTGTGCCGGCACCGTGTCGCATCTCAACTGGTGGCCGCTCTGCCGGGACTGCTTCTTCTACGCGCTCTCCATCCTCGTCATGTTGTGCACCATCGCCAATGGATACGTGTCCTGGTGAGTGAGTCCTGCAAGGAGTATAGTCCATTATCAGGAGTAGCATTCTTCTTATTCTCAAGCGCTCATTCTTGGCAGAGTGGTCGTGGTTGCAGCGATGAGTGACGAATTCTGTGCAACGCTCGTCCACTTTTGGCGATTGGCTGCATTATAGGAACACTCCACCATGAATGATTGTGTAGCAGCCTTGACTAAATCCATCCAGCTGGTTGGAGATCGGCCTCTGGATCTTTTGCCTTCGACTTGATCCTGCACTACCAACCGCTCAATTGACTTGATGTGAACTTTAAAATCTGTAAAAGCACAGTCTGCGAAAGTCTTTCTTTATCTTTAGTTCCTTGAGAATGGAATGTTGGTTCTGAATGCTGTCCAAGGAACCAAAAGAAAGGTTTAACATTGCCTATATTTTATTCACGTTATCCCACTGAAATGGGAACTACGCGGGTGTCATCGTGATTTATTTTATAATAGTTTATAGCCAATTGAAACAGTAATTCCTAAAACTGGTATTGTCTCCTTCCAGGCCAGAAGCGTTGTTCATGCTGATTATGTACGGCGTATACTGCGTCGCGCTGCGCTTCAACACTGCGCTGGAGCGCTGGGCGCTGACGCTGCCGCTGCCGTTCAAGCTGCCGTCGCGCGAGGAGCAGGCAGCGCTCGTCACTTACAAGTAAAACCTTTATATTAGACCTCATTGTTGCCAGTGGTAAACCTATGTGGCATTGGATCCTGCGAGCGAGTCCTGGGCCGAACAGTAAAAGTTCTTTGCTTGTGTCTAGAATGTGTGTATATGGACAAAAGCCTATACCATATATATCTATCTTACAGAGTCTTAACCTATACCATATTGTAACAGAAGCGGCGGAGGTCAGCCAGCCACGGCGCCGGCGGCCGAGGGGCAGTACACACAAATGGAGGGGCAGAACAACGATCTGCCGCAGAAACCCACGGGTAAGTAATCCCGTACAAACTTAACTTTTGTACAATATTTTACGTGCTGAACATCAATTTCTTCTTTGAACAAAAGACTCGAAAACCCGTAGTTGAATATCAAACCATTTTTAAAGTTTATAAACAATAATTTTACAATAATTTTAAACGTTACATACGGTACATTCATTGTAATACTCCTTTCGTTAAGCGGTTCCATCTTATGGATCTTACGTATCTTATCCGTAAGCGCAAACGCGATTGACATTGAGAAATGATTTTTGACGCGAAGAGACCTTTCATAAAAGTTGGCCATAGTTCTTTTAACCTTGGGTAAGACCAACGTAATAATAAGTTGTTTCTCGATAGAAAAATCTTAAGTGTCATCAATACTCTCAGATGCATCCATACGATATAGGTGTCTCGTGACAGGAGAAAGACATACTACCTACCGAAAAATAGCTCTCTCTTTCTTTTCTAAAAAGAGCTTAACTCCTAATGTCCGGCCGCTCAGAGATTGTGTTTCTGACAGGTCGTAATTGGAACTGGCGTACAAGGTGGTTGAACTGTGCTGTTTCAAGGTAATGCCAACTGTTTGTTTTTGCAGTAATGAGACAAAACACGAGGCAATTGTAATTGAATATGTTTGTCCCATTCATTCACGACCTGTCAGAAATGCATTCTCTGGGCGGCAGGACATTAGGAGTTAAGTTCTCTTTAGAAAAGAAGGAGAGAGCTATTTTTCGGTAGGTAATATTCTTTCACCTATGTCGTATGGATGCATCTGAGACTATTGATGAGACTTAAGATTTTTCTTTCGAGAAACATCTTATTTTTAAGTTGGTCTTACCCGGGAAGAACTATCTATGATCAGCTTTTATGAAAGGTCTATTCGCGTCTTTATCATGTCACGAGACACCTATATCGTATGCATGCATATTAGGTCCGGATATTAGGTCTGTAATTCTAGAACATTCTGAAACTAGGCACTCTTTTTTAGAATACAACCCGGATGGAGCGTACGTCAACGCGGCGTATAATGCGGAGAATGCCTGGAACCCCAACCAGGCGTGGGACCCCAACAATGCCTGGGACGAAACCTCTTTGGTAACTAGATACTTTATTTTACTTGTTTATGCTCTCTAACAACTATGGTGTTAGCCAGACTTCAGCTGACGAGGTTCTAGGTCGGAGATGGAATGAATGACCTTTAATTTCTTCTGTATATATAGGTATTTACAGTGATATTAGCAACCCAGAGTTGTTAGTGTTACTTCCCCGTGCCGTGTGTTATATTAACATCTGATATTGATTCTTAAAGAGTTAAATAATATCGCCCAAAGCCGCATCGCATCGGAGTAAGAGACTAAGCTTCACATCCCCTCTCCCAGATGGAGGGAGTCTAGCAATATAATGGGCCGTAAAATAGGCAGTTCCCATGGTTTATTCCAGAGTTGGGAAGTCGATGTTTTGCACCCCCTTGCCTCTGACAATTTAAAACTTCACCCCATCGGCTAGTACAGTTACATAAGCAACGAATAAAGTTCAACCTATTAGCGACAAACAGAAACTTTAGACCTTTACATGAAAGAGAAGATTATAGAGGTAAACATTCTCACCCGTCAAATCGCATTGGAACAGCGTATTTGGTAGAGCTCTAAGCTTCACAGGTCAGTCTCCTTCGAAAAGGAATTATTATCTTATACTCTTTCATTCATCATCATTAGCAACCCATTTTTGGCTCACTGTTGAGCACGAGTCTTTTCCCAGAATGGGGGGGTTATGCCAATAATCCACCACGCTACAACTTCACAGACTTCCTTCACCGTTTGAGACACGTGGCATTTAATTTCTTAAAATTGAAAAGTTGGAGGTGCACGCCCCGGACCGGATTCGGACCTACACCCTCCGAATCGAAGGCAGATGTCATATCCATCTGCCTTCGATTCGGAGGCAGATGGGCTCTCACGGCTCAAACCCCTTTAAAATAACCTAATTATGATGATGATGATGACGGCGAGATATATTTTCTAGCAACAACCAGCCAACCCTCCAGCACAAAGCTGGGGCGAGGCTGAGCCAACTCAACAGGTGCAATCCCCGAACCAAGCCCAAGCCCAGCCGGAAGGACAAGGCCAGGCTGTACCACAGGTGATACTTCCATTAGTTGTCTCTTTATATCTTTATTTTGCTTAATTCTTGTTTACGCATTGCTCTCACTGGATAGAATACTTGATGGGGAAGATTCCCACTGGGAATAAATTAGAGGACTGTATTTTGGAGCTGGTGAGAATAGTCGAACAGTGAGTGTTGCCAGTGATGACCAGTCCTTGGTCGCTAAATATGGGCCTCATAAGAAGGCTCAGAATCGCACAGCGGGCGATGGAACGTGCTATGCTAGGAGTATCTCGGCGTGATCGAGGTGGCTTTTCGTGGTGGTGGTGGTTTTTATTTAAGAGCCGTGATTTAATTTTTACTTACCTGACCTTTAAGAACTAAGCAGTGATGACCTATGGTTCCGAAACTTGGTCGCTAACTATGGGCCTCATAAGAAGGCTCAGAGTCACACAGCGGGCGATGGAACGAGTTATGTTAGGAGTATCTCTGCGTGATCGAATCAGAAATGAGGAGATCCGCAGAAGAACCAAAGTCACCGACATAGCTCAACGAGTTGCGAAGCTGAAGTGGCAATGGGCGGGGCACATAGTTCGAAGAGCCGATGGACGTTGGGGTCCCAAAGTGCTGGAATGGCGACCCCGCACTAGTAAGCGCAGTGTTGGCCGACCCCCCACCAGGTGGACTGACGACATCAAGCGAGTCGCAGGGATTCGCTGGATGCAGGCGGCTCAATATCGTGATGTTTGGAAGTCCCTACAAAAGGCCTATGTCCTGCAGTGGACGTCCGTCGGCTGATATGATGATGATGATGATGATGATGAACTTTAAGTTAAACCGACCGAATAAAATTAATTTCTTGTATTACAGCCACCCGCTCAGCCCGCGTACTACAAGGCGAAGGAGTACAACCCGGAGACCGCGGTAGATCCTCTCGTCAAGCCTATCGGAGCTAGTGAGTTGAACATTTTTAATGGCAGCAATAATACTTGTTATCACTTGTTTCGTTGGAAAAATATGAATCTATAAATATACTCATATGTTTTCTTTTATGATTTTTTTTTTTATTTAGTACTGCATTTTCTTATTGTCGACGTCCAGTCAACTCGCACGAGACACTTTGCATCACCGTTTCAACAAAGCAATAAAAGTGGCTAATTATCTTTATTTAGTCGCATTGTAAACAACGAAACTTATTTAAACAAATCCTACATAAACGCGAAAGTTTGTTTGGATGTTTGTTACTCTTTAACGCCGCTATTTCTGAACCCTATTTGGCTGTTTGGAATGGAAATAGATTTTACTCTAGATTAAAACATAGGCTACTTTTCTTTCCACAAAAATCCATGGTTCCCGCAGGATTTGTGAAAAACTGAATACCACGCGGGCGAAGTCGCGGGCGTCCGCTAGTATTACCTATATATTATCCACAATGTCGAGTTTAGGAATGTTTACGAAGTGTAAAAACTATATATATACTTAAATAAATGATGTAAGTACCTAAACACAAAATTGTATTATGTGCACTTAGTGGAGTAGCTAAACACTTTTTGCGATGATTTTGTAGGCACGTAACATATTGATAGTTTTTTTATACATTATGAATATTTTTTTAAAATGATCTCATAATGTTTGCAGACCCAGTGCAGTTGGCGTGCTGGTACGTAGCGTACCCGGTGCACTGGTCGTGCCGGTACACCATGCCCGACTGCCGCGGCCGCTGGTACCCCATCACCTTCATCATCTCCATGCTGTGGATCTCCTTCTACTCGTACTTCATGGTTTGGATGATCACCATCATTGGTAAGCACCAGTGCCAGGATGGTTCCTAACAACCCGATTCCTATTGGGTTACCGTTTAAGCATCCACGAGTTTAACGGACGTTAAGAATAACTTAACACATGGCCAAAAACACATGGACGGGTTATCTACTAGAAAATGTCAGTCTTCGCCACTAGTAAGCATACTTGGCTTCGCACTACTATTCGTTATTATCAACGGCCAACCATATTCGGCTCACTGCTGAGCTCGAGTCTCCTCTCAGAATGAGACACGTAATATTTAAATTCTTAAAATACACATAACTGAAAAGTTGGAGGTGCATGCCCCGGACCGGATTCGAACCCACACCCTCCAGAATCGGAGGCAGAGGTCATTGAAATCGACTCCAATAGTTTTTATTTTTATTCTTTACAAGTTAGCCCTTGACTACAGTCTCACCTGATGACGCAATCTAAAATGGAAGCGGGCTAACTTGTTAGGAGTTGGATGAAAATCCACACCCCTTTCGGTTTCATCATCATCACTCGTAACACATTTCTCTTTATTCATGTTGTGACTTGTGTTTTTTCACTTAATAAATGAACACGAAGGCATAATTGAGGGATTAAAATAAAAAAAAGACAGTAAATATTTTTTTAAGTCCACGTCCACTCACATCATGTGCTTGTTACGTAGGAACGAAGATACTAAAGAGCGCACATAAAATTGTGCGCTCTTTAGTATTTAGGGGCCTATCTAATGATTTATATCGATGTTGTCGACCAATATCAGCGGAAACGAAAATATTGCTTTCTCTTTCGTTGCAGGCTACACGCTGGGTATCCCGGACACGGTGATGGGCCTGACGTTCGTCGCTGCGGGAGTTTCGGTGCCGGACGCCCTGTCCTCGCTCGCTGTCATCAAAGAAGGGTAGGACAATCATTACTTACTTGACTATTGCAGAGTAGGTTTTATAGAGAACATTTTTTTTTAAACGACATATTGTTTGATAATATTAATATAATGAACATTGTAACAAAAGATTTTTGTGCAATGAGGCGAAGCTGCACGAGTGCTACAATGGCTTATTACGTGCAGTGACATACAATTCTTTTTCTACGACCATAATAAAAGGATTAATAAAATTTGATAAATAATATATAGATTATTTGCGTTGGGCATGGCCTCCTAGATTTAGTCTCTTATAAAGAAGCCTGAATTTTCTTAGTCAATAGGTCATATAAAAATTAAAAAAAAAATTGCAGAACGGTTTACCCGTGTACATTACCAAACGGCCTAGAAATTACTCGTGCTACAATGGCCTCATTACATGACAGTGACATAAATATTTAGGTTTTATAATGAGTAGATTTTTTAAACTTTATAAATAAGTATTAAAGTAACTTGAGTTTGTACTTACAAAAATTTAAAAATTGTAATTTATTTTTATAAATTTTATTAACTCAACTGTTAACACATTATCTACTATAAGATCACTATGTATATGTGCTTACTTATGTGCGAAATAAAAGGCTTTTTATTTATTTTATTTTTATTTTATTTTTATTAATGAGTAGATTACGAAAAGAGCCGTGATAGCTCAGTATATGACCTCTGCCTCCGATTCCAGAGGGTGTGGATTCGAATCCGGTCCGGGGCATGCACCTCCAACTTTTCAGTTGTGTGCATTTTAAGAAACTATATATCACGTGTCTCAAACGGTGAAGGAAAAACATCTAGATGAAACCTGCATACCTGTCAATTTTCTTAATTCTCTACGTGTGTGAAGTTTGCCAATCCGCATAGGGCCAGCGTGGTGGACTATTAGCCTAACCCCTCTCATTCAGAGAGGAGACTCATGCTCAACAGTGAGTCGAATATGGATTGCACTTGCTAATGATGAATGATGAAATATTGATGTAGATACCTTTCGACGGCTTTAGTGGTGCAGTGGTATGCGCGGTGGATTCACAAAACGGAGGTCCTGGGTTCGATCCCCGGCTAGGCAGTTTAAGATTCTCTTAATTTGTCCAGGTTTGGCTGGTGAGAGGCTTCGGCCGTGGCTAGTTACCACTCTACCGACATAGACCGCCAAGCAATAGCGTTCCGGTGCGATGTGTTGAAACCGAAAAGGGGTGTGGATTTTCATCCTCCTTCTAACAAGTTAACCCCCTTCCATCTTAGACTGCATCATCACTTACCATCAGGGGAGATTGTAGTCAAGGCCTTACTTATAAATATTAAAAAAAAAAACCTATAATGTATTATCTCCCTCCAGCTACGGAGACATGGCGGTGTCGAACGCTGTGGGGTCGAACGTATTCGATATCCTGGTGTGCCTCGGCCTGCCGTGGTTCATACAGACCGCCATCATCCAACCCGGCAGCCATGTCAACGTCATCAGCAAAGGTATGTTGGCATCTAAAATTTATTACTCGTAAAGTTCTTTTGAGTTGATTTGATAATATTTTTTTTAATGTTGTGGAAACATGTAAAATAAATATTAATAATATTTTTTTTTTATATATTTTTACTTTTAACCATATATAATAAATAAAAATCAATGCCACTTTTCGTTTGTAATTTATAATTCAAAGGTCGAGATTGGTTAGAAGTAGGGTATGGATAGGGTAGGGATAGGGAAGAAGTGAAGTCAAAGCGAAGCTTGACCGACTCCGCTGGACATTTACATTAATAATAAATAGTAAAAATGTCAAATGTGTACCTACCCGATAAGAACTAACCTACCCGCGTACCGTGACAGCCGTGATAGTTCAGTGGATATGACCTCTGCCTCCGATTCCGGAGGGCGTAGGTTCGAATCCGGTCCGGGGCATGCACCTCTAACTTCAGATATGTGCTTTTTAAGCAATTAAATATCACGTGACTCAATCGATGAAGGAAAAACATCGTGAGGAAACCTGTGAAGTCTGCCAAATTGCATTAGGCCAGCGTTGTGGACTATTGACAAACCCCTCTCATTCTTAGAGGAGATTCAGGCTTAACAGTGAGCCGTATACGGGTTGATAATGATGATGAGGAACAATTACGTTCCAAACCCTGTATGATGTGAATAGGTATACTAACAGTAGCCTGTCAATATATATATAACAGTATAGTATATGTAAGACAAAATATTAATTTGTACAAACGAAAAGGAGATCTAAACCCACGTCTTACTAGACACGGGCATAAGTTAGTTATTTCTGCACATCGTCTCCAAAGAGTAAAAAAATTTTTTGTAAGTTTGGGTATACTCTTCTATAATAAGATCCCCAAGACTGTGATGGACCTGCCAATGCATAGCTTTAAGCAATGTGTTAAAAAACATTTACTTAGTCGAGGGTACTACAACATTGATGAGTTCCTTAATGATAAAGATGCTTGGAGGCCGTTGGATCAGCTTCCACCTTCACACAGGAAGTAAAACTATAAGAAATGTAAACAGTAATTGTTATCAATTGTAAATTATAATACTGTATGACTTTTTCAAAAGAGCAACTGTTGAGTTTCTTGCCGGTATCTTCTCAGCAGGACCTGCCTTCCAAACCGGTGGTAGAATCTTTACAAATAGTCAACTGACGTGTCAAAAGTGCTTGTAAACTGAGCCTACTTGAAATAAATGATTTTTTTTTTGTCATACTCACATATATAATATATAAATCTATACTGATATTATAAAGCTGATGAGTTTGTTTGAACGCGCTAATCTCAGGAACTACTGGTCCGATTTGAAAAATTATTTCAGTGTTAGATAGCCGATTTATTGAGGAAGGCTATATGCTATATATTATTCCCGTATTCCTACGGGAACGGGAACCACGCGGTTGAAACCGCGTGGCGTCAGCTAGTACTCACATAAAATCTTACCGTTCCAGGTTTAATCTACTCTACATTGTCTCTGTTCTCGACGGTGGTGTTTTTGGTGGTGGCAACACACGCGAACGGCTGGAAACTGGACCGCAAGTTCGGCGCAGTACTGATGGTTTGGTACCTGCTCTTCATAACCCTCGCGAGTCTTTACGAGCTCAACGTCTTTGGGAACATCCACCCGCCAGACTGTGAATCTAGTTATTAGAAAATTGCTTTCATTTTGTGTATGGGGAAACTTTGCTTCGAAAGATACTTTTCACGCCCCTACTTACTTGTCTATGGTCTTGCCTATATAGTGTAGTGGGTGAAAAGTGCAATACCGGGTCTTTTCTTTTAAAGATATTAGATATTCAAATAAAGAAGATAAAGTATAGTAAACCGTTGAATAGCTTGTATATTTATTATTAGAAGAGGCGACGACAATTGATCGGTCTTGAAGATTGACATTATGATAGTTCTCCAACAAAAATTTAGTCGACTAAGGCCTAGTTCGGACTACTGTAATATTTTAGTCGAGTACGAACTATTTTTGGGCGGTAAATCCAAAAATTGCTGACCAACCCGCATGCCCAGCGTGGTCAGTACTGGGCAAAATTGTTCGTACTCGACTAAAATACTAATGTAGTCCGAACAAGGCCTAAATGACCGAAAAAAAACCGAAAATTTTATAAATCGCGAAAGCCTAGAAATAATTCTGATCTACTGAATCTACAGTCTTAATTATAAAAAATGGGTTAGGATTTAAACCACTAATTTCTTTAAAGTAAAGTGAACTTTCACAGTAGGTAGTGTTTAGGTCCACTTTACTTTGAAAAATATTGAGGTTTAAAATATGAGTAGGTACATGTTTATGAATGTGGGGGTAATAGTTTAGTTTTGTTTGTTTTTGAATAAAGAAAATGGATCTAATGCACCATGTCCTGTTGGTTAAAAATGCAATGAATTTAGAATTATTTAAGAATATACCACATCTTGTGAAGCAAAATTTCTTCACAATATAAAACCGAGTTGATAGAATTCTTATTCACCCGTTAAGTATATTTACAACTGTTGACGAGTCACTTACTCACACTAGTTTAGATTTTGTGCTCTCTCGTTGCTGTGTGAACGTTAATGTAAAAACTTTATGATTGTGTGTTTGGACAGCAAAGTTTGTGTTACCATAAAATCAAAATCAAAATCAAAAATCATTTATTTCAAGTAGGCTCAGTTTACAAGCACTTTTGACACGTCAGTTGACTATTTGTAAAGATTCTACCACCGGTTCGGAAGGCAGGTATAGGGCAGGTATATATACAGGCCATATTCACTAAATTACCCTGAAGACTGGGAATTTGAAATTTGACGCATCAAATGCGAAGGTTGCATAAACAATATAAACTCTACGATTGTAAGAAAGTGACAAATGATCATTCCCACCCTTTCTCATGATTAACCGAGATGAAATAGTGCAGCGCAGTGTAACTATCGATAAGAAATTGTTATTTTTGGTTTTTGTAAATACATTTAAAAAAATACTAAATCATGTATTTACTTCCTAATCTTGCCTTACTGTGGTTTCAGTATTAGTCTACAGTGTGATTTAGTGAATAATATAAAAATGACGTAAAATTCAGTATTCAATCATTTCTACTTTTTCAGAAATTGCGTTCGAACTAACACGTTTATGTCTTGACATATTATTATACCTATAGGTATACTAAATCAAATATCATTACTTTTCTATTAATTCGCTTGTATATTAATATGTAAATTAAATAGTGAGGTTTAGGTATAAATAACGAAATCCCTTGGGATGCGATTTACAATGCTCCATAGAGAAAAAGGTCAGCACTACTTTTAAACCTTTCAATTAGTGTAGTTTAGTTATACTAAACCAACCCTTTTGAACCTGTCAATTTAGTTTAGATATTTTCGGTCTACAACTACTCTTAATAGAGTAAAATGGGCTCTTACTATTTCTACTTGAAACCACTTGATAGAGCGAACGCAATTTTCTAGCCTTTCTATTGATAAAGTAATTAAGAAAGTTTAAGTAGAATTGTTTATATCGCCTATAGAATTAAATAAATGCCACAATCTTATGATTGAATGAAACATCGATTGTAGCTTATCTACGAGTATTTATAATATTTAGGAGTAGATTTTTTCTGTGATTCTACATTTTTTTAATTACTACTCAGATGGTTTTATTTTTGTAAATAATAACACTTAGAGTAGCTATTTACATTTTTAATCTGTTAAGAAGTGCCATATTATTTTTCTAAGTTTTTATTAATTTACGTTGTATAGGTCGCGTCAAACTTCAAGTCCGCTCTGAAATTCCAAAATATATTAACAGCTACAGCGAAGATATCTACTTCTTTTAAAGCTGTAAAATTATTTAAGGGTAAATTATGTATGTACCAACAAATTAATACTAGTTTAATCGAAAACTATCAATTTTTTCATGTAATATCTACCAATTTTAATTTCCTGTCCAAAATATCGAAAGTACAGTTTTACAACACAAATACTAATTTTGCAGTCACACGCCGAAACCATGTCTAAAATTCGTTTTCCATTTAATTATTTATTAATATGTTTATTTCTTTATTACCTTATTTATGGAATTTGTGTAAGTAGGTAGTATTTCTGTAAAAAAATGCCTTTAACCACCAAATTACTTTTTCGCACAAACTTATTTTTCGAATAATTTTTAACCAAGATGAATTTAATTGAAAATAAATAATAAAAAAATAACTGTCTGTTATCGTTCCTCACAAATCCTTATAAATACAGAAATTTACAATTTCAAAATAGCACCGTCTTATTTCAAAAATCAATTCTCAGAATAGGATGACACTTTTTAGTTTAATTATTAGATTTGTCTTTAACAGAATTGTACCTAAGTAGGTAAGTTTAATGTCTTCTAATAAAATATACAGCAATATTGTTAGAATTTAATCAATTTATTTTACGGAAATGTTTTGTTTAGCAATATCAGAAATTCTCAATTTAAGGTAAAATCTTTAACAAGTATAACTACCCAGCTAACTTAGGTATTAAGTCTAATAATATTAAAATGAATCATTTAATTAAGGAGACAAATATTTAAAGCCAAAAGTGAATAAATCTTATAAAATATTTTTTCTGTATGAATGTAAAAAGTTGGTGGAAAAGGCCCAAAAGTAATAATACCTATATGCGGTCGTGTTATTTAGATATGCAGATATTTAAGGCCCCATTAACATGACATTACCTACCTAATCTAATTTTGGTCAATAGTGAATGGAATAAGAAATCTTAACAATTTGAACTAATTATGGTTTAAAAAGATTTCTTGAAAGTATAAACCATCAATAAAATGTATATATTACCCGCAGTGCCGTGGTGATCTATTTATATCGAATCCATAATAACGAAATAATATTATCAATAAGAAATTAATAATTATACTAATTGTTATGTCGTTATTGAACTTACTATCGATGTAATATATTTATGTTTACTGTTTAGATAATTATTTATGAATGTTTGTGTAGGTTTAGTAGGTTTAATTTTTAAATGTGTACATTTTAGAGACCTAATCATAGCGTCCTAAATTTTTCAATTTCGTGTCCCAAAGTGTGAATGAAGGTATGTATGCCTGTTGTTTATTATACAGAATTTGTACTTACCTATAGTAAAAATTAAAATCTTACACAGTGTAGTGACATGTAATAGGTACCTATATTTTATTTTATTAATTTTGTACGGATGTTTAAGTACGTTCATTCATCTTTTTATACCACTACCCTTCATCATACTTTTTTATATTTTTTATCAATTTTAAGGTAGTTTTTATCTTCAGCGAGGCAACACTAAAATACTTATCTCTGTCTTAGGCCGTACAGATTACTAAAGTAGTCCGAACTAGGGTCGAGTACAAACAATTTTTGGATTTGCCGCCCAAAAAT
Organism: Bicyclus anynana; assembly: GCF_947172395.1. NCBI lineage: Eukaryota > Metazoa > Arthropoda > Insecta > Lepidoptera > Nymphalidae > Bicyclus > Bicyclus anynana. The sequence goes on along the minus strand of NC_069106.1, from coordinate 6,919,569 downwards.
TGTTCGCACTCGACTAAAATACTAAAGTAGTCTGTACTAAGCGTCTACGCTATCCACTGGGTAACCAGAGTGAGTCTCTACAAACTGCGTGCTGAAACCGTTGAAACCCACAAAAAATAAAAACAAAAGTCACGCGTCTTCATAACATCCGTTACAAACTTTTTTCTTTTGTATTTCAAAATAACACTAACAGCAATTACGTAAATTAATATACTCAATAATAACCAATAAAAAAATACTCCATGTTATTTCTTAGGTCCATGGTATTAGGTTTTGTAAACAATTTTTAAATTACTTTTATTATTTAAAAACATATGACGATATTCAAGAAAAATGGTTTCTTGAATAATATTGTAAATTACCTACTGATGCGACGCTTCGTGTTGTATTGACACGAGAATGTATTCGTTTTTGAATTTTGTATTTGGAGCGACTACGACACTGTCATGTTTTGTGTGCTCTATCTGCCTATTATTCTTTAATCTGTGTATCTATCTAAGAAAAACATCGGCATTTATTTTTTAATTGTATTGAAGATCGTAACGCCATCCTATAGCTGTTTGGAGTACTTAAAACATACAGTACCTGAACCACATATATGGATGGTGCTATAAAATGTGTGTGTAAAGTCACAATAGACTTTTAGAAATATGTAAATTATAAATGCAAAACCTAACTTGGTACAAAATTGTATCAGTCTTTCGACCCCTTTGCTGAGAAATTTACATGTACCAGTATTTATATACAAGATTTGTTAGTTTAAATAATACTTACACTTGGACGCAAAGAAATCAAGCTACCATTGCCTGTGTTTCTTAGAACATCAGCTATCTGCCAGTGAAACTCCCAACAAAATCGGTCTAATCGTTTCTGAAGTTAACCGGATAGCTTGTCTGTTCGTTCCAAACAAAACTTTGGGTTATTAAAAAAAATATTAAAAATTAAATCTGAAATAAAAAAATAGGTAAATAGGTAGGTACATAAACAAAACAGAAAATGCATGGTTAAATTTCTTTGCTCCCAGGTGTATAATATAGTAGCCTTCCGGTCTTGGCGACCGCGCGACCAACTGCCTATTATGAATTTATAAGGAGCACTGTCAAAGTCCGAGACCGCGACGCGCGACCACTTTTGTTTAGTGCTCCTTAAATAAATTCATAATTCGAATATTGACATCCGTGTTATCACAAGGTAAAAACCCTAAAATTAGAGGGTCGTGCGACCCTGTCGCGGTCGCCAAGAACGGTAGGCTACCTTTAGATGTAATGCGTTGTATGTATAAAGCACCAGTAGTAAACTTATAGCTAAAGGGCGCTATATTTGTCGGAGTCATGCCGACGATGGTAATAATATGCAATCTTCCATACATTCATTATCTGTTAAAATAATATAGTACCTTATATTTGTTACCTATTTATTTAAGTTCTACGAACCTATTTTGTGTGCAATGTATAATAATTTATGAAATTATAATAAAGAGTAATTCGTTAAATGTTTATATATCTTTTCATTTAAATGCTTTTATTTAAACATTTTTACTTTCAGTCATTCAACCCCTTTCCTGAGAAATCTAATTATCGTAATGCTTTTATTTAAACTTTTTTACTTTCAGTCATTCAACCCCTTTGCTGAGAAATGAGAAATCTAATTATCGTAATGCTTTTATTTAAACTTTTTTACTTTCAGTCATTCAACCCCTTTGCTGAGAAATGAGAAATCTAATTATCGTAATGCTTTTATTTAAACTTTTTTACTTTCAGTCATTCCACCCCTTTGCTGAGAAATGAGAAATCTAGTTATCGTAATGCTTTTATTTAAACTTTTTTACTTTCAGTCATTCAACCCCTTTGCTGAGAAATGAGAAATCTAATTATCGTAATGCTTTTATTTAAACTTTTTTACTTTCAGTCATTCCACCCCTTTGCTGAGAAATGAGAAATCTAGTTATCGTAATGCTTTTATTTAAACTTTTTTACTTTCAGTCATTCAACCCCTTTGCTGAGAAATGAGAAATCTAATTATCGTAATGCTTTTATTTAAACTTTTTTACTTTCAGTCATTCCACCCCTTTGCTGAGAAATGAGAAATCTAGTTATCGTAATGCTTTTATTTAAACTTTTTTACTTCCAGTCATTAAACCCCTTTGCTGAGAAATGAAAAATCTAGTTATCGTAATGCTTTTATTTCAACTTTTTTTACTTTGTCTTTCGACCCCTTTGCTGAGAAATGAGAAATCTAATTATCGTAATGCTTATTTAAACTTTTTTACTTTCAGTCATTCAATCCCTTTGCTAAGAAATGAGAAACCTAATTATCGTCTGGAGATTTAACAGTAAAAATAAAACAACAGAGCCACGTTTATTATTATTTATTAATTTAGAGTTAAGTGCGTTATAATGAACATGTTTCTATGGAGACAAAATAACCGCTGTGGACTGCGCCGCGGGAGAATCGAGTCACCGCCATTTTCGAAGAGGAATATTGAGATCCGTGTTATCACAAGGTAAAAACCCTAAAAAAAGTTATGATCCATAATATATTCCAGTCAATTGCTCTACGGGCATTAAATACATAGTTTTTTGTCCCCATTCACCCAAACACTCGTCTCAGTCGTACATTACACTTTTATATTCTCCATAATATGTACCGCGATTCGTGATTATAGCCGTGTGATGTTCGCTATGGAAGCATTAGTTAAATGTGGGTACACTTAGTTATTAGTTTTAATATAAAAATATCGCCAAACGGCAGGGGTAAGGAAGGAGGGGCAGTATGTTACAAAGGACTAGGATCACGACTCGCTGTATAGGACAAAACCAAGGATAGCGTGTTCTTAAAAAAATAACAGTTAAAATGAACACTGTCTCATATTTACATTTTTTTTTTTCTTAAAAATATACGATACACATCCATGTACCAAAATCTTTTAAAACGACTCGCGCGCACCAAACTATTTACAATTTCCAGAGCAGGTATGATTAACAGACAAACTTTAAAATATAGTTAAGGAGCTTACATCTATAAAGGGGGGACGTGCGAGGCGCTCTAAAAGAAATGATTAAATTTTTTCAATTAACCTATAATTTTTCATCTTTTTTTTTTACATTTTCGAGTTTTTCAATACAGAGAAACCTATCATAATTTGTAATCAGTAAATTTTTAGATTTAAACCAAGTATTGTTTTAATTTTTAAACTTTTCATAAACCAAAATGAACTTTTACATTTTTTATATTATTTGACAACAAAAGAAAGGTACACACTTTGGGGAGGTTCATAAGCGAATGTGTGCAACACTAGGGAAAATTATTTATAACATATTTATAACTAATTAAATTCATTAACTCTAACTAATTAGGAAGAAACTAACATTGACAAACTAAGTTTAAAAATTGAGATGAATAAAAACTAAAATTCAATAATATTTTATCCAGAAATGTTATGTCGTTATTAAATATGTTTTTAATTATTACAATAATTAATGTTTTCTATACAAATCCAAATTATTATCAAAATCTTAATAGCATGCACTCTTTACAGCGAAACCAAACGTGTAAATGAACCAAAAATAATATTAGGCCAATAAGACATGATAAACAACTTTAAAGTTATACTTTTTTCAAAAACAAATAATTTTGTGTGTGCTTTTCCTTCACACTAAACGAACATAAATTTATCATGTCTGAATGGCCCTACATTAACTATTATATATCCTTGATAGAATGTACAATACATACTAATCAGAAAGTTAGTTTACCGAAGTTTTTATACTATACACGTATTTTTACTTTTTAATTAATGGGATTGGGGGAGGGGGGGGGGCAACCGAACGGCCACAATGCATTAACCTGATATTAACTTAAAAAGGCCTCTGTAATAGAAAATAATGTCTATAATATATGTATATACGTCGCGTACGACGCCGCAAAGAGTTTAGGCTCGATACGTCACTACAAACTAATACATACATACGACGACTCTTGGTACACAATACTTTTACGATCAACAATTCAAAAAAATTTTAATTGCAACTGAACTTCTGTTTCATCGCCATGAAACGATGAAACGATGAAACAAATACCACATTTGCCACAGATTTACTAATTGCAACGACTGGCAACTTATCCAAACGCATCCTTTTCGCTCATAGTATTAATCTATGCATCAAGTTTTCAAAATTTGAATTATTCTGTTAACAAAGTTTTTACAACTAGATAGTGTAAGTTTGAATATCTATAGTATGAGAGACAGTATACAGACTAATTCAAAATGCACATTGTAGAGTTACAAAAACATTGGTTACAGAATATTGCTAAAAAACTGATTTAAGACTAAATAGAACTGGCAAAATTTTCATAAGCGATTGGGAAGATCTGAGGCTAAATAATATATTGTTCTAAGCTCCCTCTATACTTCTATAGACTGGCCAATGAAACGGACATAATGTAGTCTCTGACCATCGATTCTCTTTCTACAATGGAAAACTGTTCGAAAATAAAAAAAAAAATATGGGAATGACATTTGTTATCGACAGGTCATGTGATCAAGTTATCGATCGTATCTGTCATTCCCATGCATTTTTTTAGTTTTCGTAGCGTTAGCGTTTGTAGAAAGTAATCAGTGTTGTTCCAGTAGGTATAGTCAATCTGTTCTAGAAAGTCTGTTTAGCTTTGATGTAGAGTTAAAATGTAAGGCAAACGTTCCGGTACGATGTAGTGTAGAAACCAAAAGGGGTGTGGATTTTCATCCTCCTCCTAACAAGTTAGCCCGCTTCCATCTAAGACTACATTATCACTTACTATTGAGATTGTAGTCAAGGGCTAACTTGTAAAGAATATTAAAAAAAAAAAACTGAAGACGGCTTATCTCACCAGTCTCGAGTAGAAGGGAAGAAGAAGATTGCTTGATGAAGGCTGACAAGCTCCATTTCGAGGATCTAATAAATATGAATTCAATTCAATTCTTCTTTATGGCTTTCATTTGTGCCAACTGGGCATGGCTTATCTTTAGGATCTTACTTTTTAGGACCTGCATCGCTAGAGGTTACCCTGTCAATGTATTACGATTTAAAATTTATATGTGTGTGGTGCAAGGACACAGGATATATTTATTGGTGAAAAATATATTCGATGTGTGAGTTTATAGTCCCTCAAAAAACAGACAAACAGACAGACAGACAATTTTGTTATTGTGACCATCGGCTGTTAACTCAGACCGATTATTGTATAGGACCTGCTTTGCTAGACATTACTTTTCTGTCAAAGTATATGATCAACGATCTAATGCGATTATAAAAACTGTCTCTATAGAATCTATGTGAAATAGTTGTAATCGTGTTTGTCGATTAAAGAGCTCCATAAAAATACACAAAAAGTTGTGTAGTTGAATGGTGTAAAAAATGGGCAAACACTTCTAATTTAGTATAAGATATATACCAAATCTAAGCTCGTTTTCCTCAAAAAATGACAGACAATTTCGTGTTCGTGACTATGAGTGTGATACAGGCCCTGCTATAATTGGTCTGAGGCTGTTAATGATGATGATGATGACGATGATGATGATGAATTTTTTTTTAACAACGTAAAACCACGACCAGCCATCTTTAACACTGCAGACCATAACAAGCAATTTACATTCCATGCTCCTCTATTATCTTTGGTTCGCTCTGTGTTCCTGTCATAAATATATCTAACATCAGACTTCCTCGAATAGATTGACTATAGGTATCTGTTCCAAGTCAAAAGCTGCAGAAATTTAACAAAAAAAAAACATGTACATTCGGCCGTGACTTGAGCAAGTTTAACTTGCGCAAGTAAAACGTCACGTATAAACAGCAAGCGCGTTATCAACTGAGTCGTTGGGCCATACATCATGTCCCAATTTCCATATCCATTCACATTTATAGCCCGACTAGCCAGTGCTTTATCAACAGAGTTGTGAGACTATACGTCAATAGTCAGATATTGACATTTATGACCTACTAATCAGTTACTTTGTAGACTGACTAGTCTGTGCGTTATCAAAGGAGTCATATATGTTAATAGACAGACATTTATATCAGCTAGTCATTGGCCAGACAGATCGACAACTGACACTGCGTATGTTGGGGTCTTCAGATGAGCTCGTCAAGCAGGGTTACGATCGATGTACCTACTTCTCAGTAGATAACGCACAACTTACACTGCGTATGCGCGACGACTGAGTAGATAACGCACAACTTACGCTGCGTACGAGCTAGAACAGACAGGGTCACGCTCGATGGCGCGACGACTCAGCAGATAACGCACAACAAACGCTACGTGTGTCGGGGGTCGTCGGATGCAATCACGTGACGCGTCGAGCCGTCGGCGGCACCGGTGAGCGGGCGAGCGTCACACACACACACACACTCGCGGCAGTGTCACACACGCACACACACAACGTTATCGCGCTCGCTTCTTCGCCGGTGCGCCGGGGGCCGCCGAACGACGTAATCTCTTTCACTGGAAAATAAAAAAAAACCATGTAATTTATCCGTATATTTAACGGCCTCCGTGGCGCAGTGGTATGCGCGGTGGATTTACACGGAGGTCCTGGGTTCAATCCCCGGCTGGGCAGATTGAGATTTTCTTGATTAGTCCAGGTCTGGCTGATGGGAGGCAAGCGATTTAACGTTCCGGTACGTTGCCGTGTAGAAACCGAAAGGGGTGTGTATTTTCATCCTCCTCCTAACAAGTTAGCCCACTTCATCTTTAGACTGCATCATCACTTACCATTCGGTGAGATTGTAGTCAAGGGCTAACTTGTAAAAGAATATGAAAAAAAAGAAAAAAAAAATCTATAAATTTTTTTTAACCTATAGATGAAAATAAATAAATAAATAATAAAAAATATATAAATGAACAAACTAAAAATTGGAAATTTTCTCTCTGAGACACGATGGACTTATTGTCTTTTTGTTTTATCATTCTCATGTGATCAATCAACAAACTATGAGCAGAGGACTTGTAGGAATTGTCATTGTCCCTTGCAACTTTGTGTAACTGTAGTTAATTGAGTTCTTACTGTGGACACTTGCCTCTCTAGACGTTACCCCTCTGTTATAGCGTAAGATCAACACAATGTAAGGACACAATATATTTAGTGGTGTTAATTAAATGTTTCTGATGAGTTTACCTCGTCCCCTTCAAAAAACGACAGACAAGACTCGAAAAGTAAACACTTCGCCTCCTGAACATCTTGATCAGAGAATGTCTGCTTACAAATAAGTGCCAGACTCAAATCATTCATAATATCCATTGCAATTTGTACACTTAAGCCTAGCCATTATAACAGCTGACGCCAGAGGTCAATGACCTCTGACCGATCGCGCGCGCTGTTAGCGGACGACTGACAACATTGCGCTATTATTAGAGGAGCCGAAGAGAGGATTTTTGCAGTTACTCGAGCGCGGCAGATAAACATAAGGGACTATACCTTACACTTTGTCGAGTACCTCCACCGAGTATGAGCCCTTAATATTGGTGGGTACGTTTAGGGCAACCAAAAAAAAAACTAACTTCATAAATACTCAACCAGCACGTCAGATTAAGATAAGGTAGGTGAGTTGATAGCTAAAAACTGCACATTTTGAAAATCTGACGATTTGAGCGTAACGTAATGGAATGGGAGGGTTTCAAAGTTACAAAATTAAACCCTTATATTTTAGTGCTCGAGGTACGAGTGCGATTAATTTTTTGCTTATTTTTAAGGAAATAATCTCCTAATTAATCGCTAAAATTTTCTTACAATTTCAGTAAGCCAAAGTAATAAAAATTGTTTTTAAAGTCTGTATGAAGTTTTTTTTTCCACCGCTAAAAGCGGAAAAAGTAAATAACTATTTATTCTTCCTATAATTTAATCTACCAAATGTAATCGGTCTCAATGACGCTCGAGTAACTGCAAATTTAGCATCCCGGGCTCCCCTACTATATGGGTTAATTCGTCCCTCAAGACTAAATACATAAGGACTAGTATCGCACCCAAATTCACGAACAAAATTTTCAGCCATTTTCTAAGGAAAACGAGCTTAAATTTCACACATATCTTATACTAAACTAGCAGTTTTTGTTCGTTTTTACGCCATTTAACTACACAAGAAGGTATTTTTACGGAGGTTTTTAACCGACGGACACGATTAT